>NC_000072.6:111302039-111452039 GCF_000001635.26 Mus musculus
CATTACATCAGTCCACCCACAGGGAGATCTCCTGCTTTCCTAGAAGTGTCTCATAAGTAAGAGTCTTATGGCTTTTAGTGCATCATCTAGGGGCTAATGCCTTTCAGCCAGTTGATGTAGAACTTAGATGGCAGGATCATTAGTTACCAACAAGAAATGGACCTATTTAAAGTACTTTCACTCAATTTGATCAGAATGACACTTTTGTTCTTGGATCATTTGTGAGAGGAGAAAGATTAGACAATCACTGCAAGCATGTAATGAGAACCAGGGATTTATACCCTGAACTGTTTGCAAGGGCCTCTGATACACAGCTGGCCACTGCCTCTTAGGGAGGCAGAACACAGAGAGTTTGTGCTTATCCCATACTACCACCAGGGTAGGTACAAGGCTGTAGGGAAGCACCAAGATACCACTCCAGGGATGGGAAAGTACAGTCTGAGATGTAGAAAAGCCATAGCTGGTTTCAGGATCCCCAGACCTGCTATGAGGCCAGGGCCATGGGGTTCTCAGGCTCTTGAACGTCCAGGCACTGCTGGGACTCACGGAAAAGCAGAGAATGGAGTCTGGGCCTGCAGGCTTGGGGCAGTATCTAGCCTGGCTGAAAGAAAGAGGGAGCTCTGGCTTGTCACAGCAGTGATTGTCCTTAGAGTGGCTGAGACAGGCTTGGTGCAAGTTGTGACTGGGAGCATGGAGAGGTCTTCTATAGGAGAATTAAACTGCCTCTCCCCATGGCAGATCTTGATGAAAGAGACATTCCATGGTTCTAAATAGTTTAGGTTGTTCATGGCAGATAACGGATGTATAACGCACCATATAAACTTCTCAGTGTAGTGTAGACCTGAGATTAAATACTTTTTGCAGGGAGGAATGTCTGAGAAGGGAAACTTATTGGCTAATCCCTCCATGCTTCTAGTTACCTCATTAGCAATGGGAACTCGGCTTTGGGCCTATGATACTGTAAGACATCTTTCTTTAAGTGAGGACTGTGGCATATGTCCCAGGCCAGGAGTAGGTGCAAGGCTCAGGTGTGTGCCTACCAAGTCTCCAGGTCTCAACTTGCTCTACCTTACCAAACTTCCTAGCAGGGTTTTACATCCCACAACACTACACTCATGGCAAGTGCAAACATGAAGCCCTCCTCAGTCCTCTATGCTCCAGAATGACATTGCTCCTGCTCGTAGCCTCCCTTCAGCGCACTTCTTCCTCTTACATATTTATTTTACATAGTGTAGCTATGGCTAGCTTTTACACTTTCTCCCTTGGTGTTCTGGACAGTGGGACACTTTCACAAGGCATACTCAGCTCACTAGGACTATGTAAGTCCCCAGTGTCCCCATTCTTTTCTTATCAATGCAATTGAAGCCGAATGATTCTGTCATTCTGACATTTGTCATTCTTCTGTTCATTTTACATATTAGAGAAATTGGGTTATCTTTGATTTACATGTGGTCTCTAGTTATAAAACCCTGACCAAGATGAACAAAATATGATGGTTATTTGTATAAATAGACAGTTGAAGTTGCTGTAATGACAGCTATTGTTTATTAAACAAACTTGTTTGCGTTTTAGAGCTTATATGAGCTAGGTGTTAGGCTTTTCCAGAGTCTATCCTAGCTATTTATAAATTTAGGCTAAAGCCAAACATTGTTCTATGCCCAGGTTGTAGCTGAAATGGTTGCCTCAAGGACAAAACATTGACTTGTCAGAAGTAGGGTCTAAAGTTTTGGCTAAAGTTCTAATAGATGACCGTGATCTACATTGAACCCAAAAAGAGTACAGCTAGTGTATGATTTGCTCTTCAGCAAGAAGCCTACTATAGGTCACTAGACAGAAAAGCTTTGGTGGGGCTTGTAAGAAGACCCTGGCAATTATAGCCAGAATAAGGGAAGTCCTAGGAAGGCTGGAATGTAAAGCCTTTTGAGGGATCCCAAGGAAATTCCATAGGCAAGTGTCACAGAATAAGGGGGATGGAGGTGCAGTTCACTTGTTAGAGTGCTTGCCTAGTGTGCACAAAGCCCTGGTTGGATCCCCAGCACCCTACAGTATTCAGGTATAATGCTGTGAGCCTGTAAGGCTAGCACTTGAAAGGTAGAGAGGCCAAAGTTCAATGTAGTCCTCGGCTATACAGTATATTTGATCCTTCCTCAAGGGAAGTAATGTATCAGAGATGCAGCTCTTTTGTCTTCTGTGTGGCATGGCTAAAGTGCTTTCGTCACCTCATTTCATTCAGAATGACAGGCTTTGAATGGAGGATAATAAGGTGTCCTTTCCTCTCTTCCAGGGAAAAGATCAAAGTTCTTTCTTCATGACTTCACACCATACTGTCAATCAACCATTTACTCATGCATATTAAAATGCTGAGAAAAATAACTTCCCCACTGTCTGGCTTTTTTAAATTGTCAAAATTATACAGCTACAGCTGCCAACCCTGGTTTCCTGCAGCTTCTGTTTTGGCTAAAAGCCGATCAAACTCTGAGAAGCCAGGTGAATTTAAATCATAACTGCCCAAAGAGAAATTTGGAAAATTGTTATCAGGAAATGGGAAATCAATTCATACCACTCCTCTAAATATAGGTTAATGAAGTAAGTACTTGCTTTTCCTTCATAAAAAATAATGTTAAGGTTTATTTGACTATTTTTAACATTAGCCCTTTATGGGAAAATTATCTTAAAAGCACTCATTCATAATTCTCATGAACAAAATAGTTTTGAGCACTATTCTATCCATTAGCCTATTTAATTAAATCCACACAAGAACTATACTAAGGGACATATTTAACCTACTTTTGCATTCAAGAAAAACTGAGTTGTGGAATGACTGACACAGATGTGGAACACAAATGTAGAACAAAGAGTCAACACACTGATCTTTCATTTAACCAAGATACTTCCAGATAAAGAAAGGAATTCTGCCAAAGAACAGAACAGACTCAACCATAGGCATGAACGTCTCTGTTATTCTTCATGGTTACTTTGCTTTGGGTATATATAGGATTTAGGAGTTCAAGTTGTAACCCAAATGATGTCTAAGAACCCTCCCATCCTCCTTTTAATATTACTTAAAATTTGTAGCTTACAAAGAGGTTGAATAATTTTCTTCTGAGAACAAAATGGCTCTTAAACATATGAGTACAACAGAAGCTTACCATGTTTTTCTTGGCTCTCTGCTTTCCCTTTGGGGTAATAAAAAGCATAGATAATCAAATTACCCAAGTACCACTGAAATAGAGACACTCCTAAGTGGAGCTCAAAGACTTCTGAATGTCTGTGTCTTCATCCCAACACAACTAGAACATGTTTTGTCGCTTGGGACATCCTTACCTTTCATGTTCAATTTGCAAACTGGATCCACTGATTTGCTATTAACTAGGTGGTGGGGGGGGGCGGTAGAGAAAAAAGTTAAGATCAAGTAGTTATAGGTAGGAGTCAGGGAAATGGGTCAGTGGGTTTAGTAAGCATAATGATCAGCATTCAAATACCCAGGGTGAGCCAATATGCAGTGGGATGGACAGTTAGTAAAAGACAAGTTTAACATAATCTTAAATACCAACTGTCTATCTCCACTGGCTATTGGCTCACCCTGGAATTCTTTCTTCATGGAACCCACAGAATCCCAGATTTAGATAAAATGTGGTCCCTAAATGGAAAAACTTTCAACATTACCACAGGAGTGGAGTGGAGTGTCAGCTGTGTTCCCACCTCAGTGGCACTTTGATAATGTGAACATCTGTGCTTTTTAGAACCCTATTGGAGAGGCAGAGAGCAAAGGAGGATGTGAGAAGTGTCTGTTGGACTCATGGGTTTAAGGGATGTGTGGTTAGTTGGGAATGTGAGTGTGGCATAGACATTAAAGCTTCATTTTGCCTGTATTTTTATCTTAACTTCTGTCCTTTATTGTCTTAACTTCTCTACATACATTCCCTATTCTCTCTCTTTTTTTTAATTTATTTTTAAGTTTTTCAAAACATGTATAAGTGTCTCACCTACATGTACGTAAGTGGGCAGCATGTATGCCTTGTACCCGAGAAGGACAGATGAGTTATACACTGCTGCCGTGTTGGTGTCTAGAACTTAACCTAACTCTTCTAGAAGAACAGCAACTTGTCTTAACCTCTGAGCCATATAACAAGGCCAGTTCTCTCTGCACTATGTGCCATACTCCAGAGACTATCTCCATCTGAAAAAGCTACCAGCAGCTCTCTTTATCATTGCTTATCCAGAAAAAGATGTATGAACCTACAGTCTATTAGGGAGTAAAGAACAGTTCATACCCCTTCTATTTCTTTTATTTATCAAAGGGGATAAGAGTAAGACAGATGTGTATTTCATGGAAGCCAGTTTGCATTTTATCCTGGCCTATGTCTTGAGGTGCTGTTACATAGGCAATTGAACTGTAATTGTTGCACTCGGAGTTACATTGAACACAGACTACGTTTCCCTATGACAAGTTTTCCAATGGCCTACTTCCATCAACAGGGCATCTGCATTAGTACTTCCAAGGCATTACACTTCTTGGGAAAGGTGACATTTTACTACTTAATATATCTTCTTACAGTCTCTTAAATCTTGAGGGCTTTCACTCAAAGCATATCTCACTGCCTATTTTCTTTTGAGAAAAGGCAGTTATCTTATTTTGGGATTTATTGCTGTGAAAAGACACCATGACCAAGACAACTGTTATATAGGAAAACATTTAATTGGGCCTGGCTTGTAGTTTTAAAGGTTCAGTCCATTATTACCATGGCTGGAAGCATGGCAGTGTGCAGACATACATGGTACTGGAGGAACCAAGAATTCAACATCTTGATCCAAAAGCAGCTATGAGAAAATTGTCTTCCAAAGGCAGCAAGGAGGATGGTCTCATTACACACTAGGTAGAGCCTGAGCATAGGAAATCTGGAAGCCTATCCAAGAGTGAAACGCTTCTTCCATCAAGGCCATACCTATTCCAACAAAGCCACACCTCCTAGTGGCTTGGCCACTCCCCATGGGCCAAGCATATTCAAACCACCACAGCAGAAGATAGTTAATTCTTAAATAGGTTGAAAGGCGAGGAGAGAGGTCTTAGATCAGATCACGCATATCTCTGAATCCTTCCACTTCAGATATGAAATGCTTTGCTCCCCTCTACCTGCCACATCCCACCCTAAGCTCTTGGCCATAGTAAACCCATGCATTGTGGTTGACTGAGCTTTCTTTTTCTGACAGGCAGGTTACTGGGAAAACTCCATGCCAGTATGGACACTCTTTCTTCCTTCTAGTTTTAAATAACCCACTGGGTAGGCTTGGCAAGCTTTTCCCTCAATTGTCTACCCAGTCTGCACAGTCAGGTCCTTCCTATCCTTCAGGATGACCCAACCAGCCAAGTGCATCTTGAAAGCTTGACTCAAAGAGGATAAAATGAACTCAGCCACATTCCACTTCCCAAATAAGCCAACCAAATAAATAAAAAGGAACAAACACTCCCCTGGGGCAAATGTTGTGTCCTCTCTCCTGGTATCAAACACTGAGGGCTTTAGCCTTATGTGTTTGCTGTGTATTGTGTATTGCTTTTTCTGCAATAAACTGTGTGTAGTGTAGACTGCAATTTTCTCATCCTATAATTATTTACTTGACTCAAGAAAGGAGAACTAGTGAGCAAAACTTTAAAATTCTTAATATTTTAAGAATTCCATATGGAAATATTGCATTTACATGATACCCCATTTTCCTCTGTCCAAGTGCTTTTGTATCATCCTACTCCATATCAAATACATGACATCTTAACCTTTTAATTGTGCATATATGTACATATATGTGCATATATACAAAAATAAACATACACATATTTATATACACACATATTTATAAATATAACCTGCTGATCTCATTTAGTGTTGCTCATATGTACGTGTTGAGGGCTAACCACATGGGACTGAATTATATATCATGGGTCTCATCTGGAGAATATTGATTCTCCCTCTTTAAGAAGCCATTAACTTCCTGTAACTCTTCATCTAGGGGTATCACATCAAGAGATTTCCTCCATCTGGATTGGCATGTCAATTGGTGGTGTCAATTGTGAAGTCTTTTTTAACAACCATATTGTTGAGGATTTGTGGGTATAGCTTCTTTGTCCACATCAATGAAACATTCCAGGACACCAGGAAATTTGAAGTGAAATTGTTTAATCTTCTACCAATATAAAATAAGCTAGAGAAGATAGACCAATACTTTAAAATGGTTGCTGCTCTTCCAGAAGACAAAAATTTGTATCCTAGAATCCACATGATGTAGTGTACTGCTCATATCTCTAGGTCCAAGTAATATAATACTGGCCTTTCTGAGAATTCACACACCTGTGGCACTTGAGTATACACAGACACACAGACACAGACACACACACACACACACACACACACACACAGACACACACACACACACACACACATATATGTATATATATATATATGTATATATATATACATGTATATATATACATGTATATATATATATATGAACTATACTTGAGAGTAGAATTTGATTTGTAAGTGTGCAGAGATTTCTGCTTCTTAATATTGTCAAACTTAACAGTGGCTCATGTGTAGGTCTCCAGCATTGATAAATGAATTGCACTGTCATTGGAATCTGTATGTTATCTTTATAACCTGAATAGTCTGAAATTAATCTATTGAAATTCTCATCATGTAGTGGTGGCATCAGGAGGCATAACCTTTTGAAAGATGAGTAGATTAGACCAGTAGAAGAATGAAAAACCAGGATGGTAACATTATCTATGCACTGAATAGTGTGTTCTTACTGGACAATAACTCTGCCCCTTAGACTTCACTTCCTAAAGAATTGTGAAAAATATATTAAATCATTAAAAATCAAAGTAGCTTTTCTTATTTTCTTAAAACAGTTCAAATGAACTAAGAAATTTGCTAGGTCCTGAGGATGTCTAATACTTTTTCATACCCGTGGCTTCATGTCTCATAGGTATCACTGAGGATTATTTTCAAGTCTGGCTTCTGAGATATTCCCATGATCTTTTGAGGCTAAATGAATATTGAGTTCCATTTAACCACTTAGTGTACAGAGTAACATAAGAAAAGCAGATCCTTGAATACTTTGGTGAAAGTCTACACAAACATTTATGGCTTCCCAGTTCCCAGTGGATTAAACCAAAGGGACATAGCTCTAGGAGTCATACTCCAAATACATGTCACATGAGCATTTCCACTCTTTTGCTTCTACTTTCTTCAGTCACACTATTTACCCTGGTCCAATGGCCCATTCTCCCCAGCCCAGTTTGAAGGGTCACATATCCTTTTTGGTGTACCAGGGACCATGGTTTCTTGAATATTCACCAAGAAGAATAACACTGGAAGAGGGTGGGCCTGTAGGTTCTTTTTGATGATAGTAAGCCAACTGTACCTTGGTTTCTGAAGCCCAGATCTCAAATAGAAACCCAACTGGTGCTTGAGATGATGGTAGTAGTGACAGCAAGCCTTGGACACATAGAACATGGTCACAATGGCAATCATGTCTCTATTCTTCTTTGTATTTTCCCAGCTCTCCCAGTAATCTCAGCTATCTCTGGATTACATTCCCATGTGTACATCTTAGCAGTTTCTGAGTCCATCTAGCTTCTTACTAGGATTACTGCCTTTTTATTATGCTCCTTTCCATATCCATGTGAAGCCAAGATCTAGACATGTCTATGACACTGTATTATTTCTTGTTAGACTTCAAATCTCATTCTAAACATCAAGAGTTCTTTTATATCTGAAACCACTTCTCAAGACCTGCAAAACCTTCTACTTCTCTAATTTTATTGGCAATGGCTCAAGCATTCAACTGTGAGATCACCAACAAATTGCATAATACTTTTAAAACCCATGGATATGTTTTTTTTTTATGTGTGAGTGGAAATCTCATCCATATATGTAATGACACTTAATACTTAGTATGTTTGAGAGGAGTGTAGGATCAGATAAGGTTGTGGTGTGGAGGCATTGTGATGGAATGTAGGCCCCGAGAAGAGGCACTAGAAACGTCTCTATTTCAAGAATTACTTACTTTCCTTTCTTCTTCCATGTGAGGTTTGAGCGAGAATGACCCCATAGTCTCAAATGCTTGAATATTTGTTTTCCAGCTGGTGAATCTGTTTCAGAGGGATTAGGATGTGTGATCTTCTTGGAAGAGATATATCACTGGAGGTGGGCTTTGAGGTTTCAAATCCCAAATCATTTCTCTCTTTGCTGGGTGCTTATGGGTAACATATAATTCTCTAGTAATCTGCCTGTCTACTGCAAAGCTCACAGGCATGATGAGCATAAACATACCCTATGAATCTCTAAGGAATCTCCAAATTAGATTCTTTTAAAAGATAAGTTGCCTTGGTTATAGTATATCTTCACAGCAGTAAAACAGTAACCAAGACAGTCCGTTGTCTTTCTTTCCTGTCTCACATGAGAATGTAGAGTAAGAAGGTAAGTTATATATTTACAAACAAAACAGAAAGACCTTATCAGAAACTAAAATGGTTGACACCTTAATCATTGACACAGTACCCTACTTATAAGTAGGACGAATAAATGCTTACTGTTGGAGTTACTCAATATGCAGCCTTTTCTTATGGCCTTCTGGCTGATTATTATCAAGTTTTATTTCCTTTTCCTTTCTCCTTTCTCATGCTATCTTCCCATGTTTCTCATAATTTCAGAGCAAGTTATTTGCTATCAGTTTAGTCCTTTGTGACCTTTAGCAGAGAGGTTGATGAGAGAGAGGAAAAGGCAAACAATCCATTCAGGATGGTTTCTTGAAGGTTTCTTATAAGTGAAGTCATTCAAAGCCTCTCCCCCTCTATATTCCCAATTAACCTTAAAACCCAGGATTTTGGTTGTCTGAGACAGATGTCTGTATGTGTGAGGAAGCATCTTGTTGGTAATAGACACTTAATGCTGCTGTGCTGTGCTGGACTTTGCAGTGAATTTGTAGGGTGGGTTCCTGATCCTTTTCTGTGAAAGGGCAGAAGTTAATAGTACTTAAATAAGGAATGTGCCACTTTATAGTGTGCATCATTAAGCTATGAGAGAAATGAGCAAATGTAGAACAAAGGCTTGTCTCCAAAGCATTAAAGGAGAGGCCACCCTGAGATCTTGGTGAGAAAGTGTATTATTGAATCCTCAGACCCTGCATATGTGCCTCATACAATTGCTGTCACAGCGGTAGATGAGTAATGGGAGATATTTGGATTAAAGTCCTTAGGGGAAATACAGTCTTAGAGATAGATAAAGGATTCCACAAAATAGAACCTTGAGAGAAATAATTTAATTTATGAAGTTATATTCAGCCTTTGCAAAATCCCTTCATCTTTCTTCTCATTCTCGGAGGTCATGCAGACTTGGCATGGATAGATCAAGCTCAAAGAGGTCATAAATGAATTACATGATACTCCAAGTCACTGCTTAGTGACTGTCAGAGGAACTCTGTAAGCCAAAATCAGTGTGGTTGGAATATTATGGTACTGATAATGAACAAAGGCATTTGCAACAGAAGCATGAGGATCATGGTTCAGATCCCTAGGACTTATTCAAATGCTGGGATTGTATGACTTTCTGCCTGGGATTCACTATGAATCCCAGCATGTGGGAGGTAGAGGCAAGGATTTCCTGGAAGAAGCTGTCTAGCTATACTAGTCAAATCAGTGACTTCTAGATTCAAGTAAGAGACCCTGCCTCAATATATAAGGAACAGAGTCAATTGAGAAAGCACCTTGCACCATCCTCTTGCTCCTAGGTACATATACAACTCCCCTACTTCTCTGGAAAATAAACATGTACAAGAACACACATCCACACATATCATATGCACATGAAAGAAATCTCATTGTTTAGGATTAAGTTGTCTGAAGTTGAGCTTTTAGGAAATCCCTTGAAATATAACTCCAGTGTTAAGGTTAGTTACTAAACAGAAGGACATTTTCATTTGACATTTGCGAATAGGTTTTTGAGACAGCAAGCGTGGTTCCATTATTCATCACTCTCTTTTATTTAACTTTCGATCATGATCTCCTGTCGTTTTTATACTGATGTACTGACAACTGTATGAAAAAGAGAACACCACCTTTTCCTGTATAGCTTCAAAGATCACTGGCTTTTGCGGAGTCATGTGACTACTTCATGTCCACTTGCTGTGACCAGGGACTGTGTTATTATAGCTGGTTTGACATAGGCTTGCATATCTATCACCTGATAGGGTAGAACGAGGCTATAGTTGACAGCTAATTCCAGGAATAGAAGTCTACCACCTATCCCCATGATTAATTTCTTAGGGCAGAGTATATAGGTCTCAAACATGAAAGAATCATTTTGCAAACATATTGGCAATTTTCCTTGCTTAATAGCTTATTTGTATGTTCCCCCTTGGTGTTCTATAACTTTGTTTCCACCCAACTGTCCAGGTCATGATGGGGTCCTTTAAAAAAATCTTTGCTTGTTGCTCAAAGTTGACCCAGAATATTCCTGACTTTCCATCTTCAGTGTCTGACCATATTTCACCATGTCTCTGTTGCTTAACCTAGTTCTGGGGATGTTTTGGTCTGGTGCAGTGAGAAAAATTATAGCTATTTTCAAAGCCCCAAGGTAGGAAACAGCTCAACTGTTGTCTTCTACTCAGGGGGCCAATACATGCTGAGTCCTTGAATACCACTCTGTCACGGAATCATCTCTTGTCTATGGCACTGGAGTAGCAGGCTAGGCTTGGCAGCAAAACTTACAGTAGGTCTGGTGGTCTGGAAAGTCCTCCCATCATGAAGGAAGAGCAAACTTTCCTCATCATTGCTAAGTGTTTGCTTAGTGATCGACTGTCATATTCCACTCTGCCGTCTTGAAATCAATACCCAACCTAATGAAGTGAAAATGAAATCAATAGTTAATTCCCACAAGTAAGAGAGAATGGCACGGTGCATGCTCATCTGCCAGCTCCCCCTACTTTCACAGAGTAATGAGAGCTATGCAGTCTGCCCTCTAAGCCAAACCGTATACCTGCAGTATCTCCCCCAGGTATTTCCTGTGTTCCTACTCTGTGCTTTTTTGCATGTTTTTACCACACCCACCAAAAAATTCTACCACCAGTTACAGAGGATTAGGTGTGATAGATAAGGGCTAAGTTTAAATTTCACAGCTAAATTTTAAGATATAAGTCTGAAGCTGCAGGTGAGTGAGGAACAGAAAATTAAAAACAATTAAATTTTTATAGGCTCCAGATGTGAACTCCAGTCATCAATCTTACCATTCAGTACCTTTACACACTGATCCTTCCTGTCACCTCTACAGCCTGGATATTTTTTAATTTTAGCACCTCCCCCATCACAGGTTGGAAGATGACACTTAGCAAGAACATTTCTAAGGCCACATATGGGCAATAAGAGAATTCCAGTGCTTCATTTAACCTTTCAGAGTTCTAAAAAACGGATTCGGTTTTCTTTTTCTCATTAGTCCCTTTTATTAAGGATCTACAGTGAACCATGAATGGTACACAGTTCTAAAGAGAACACACAACTGAACCTACAACCCTGTACTGACTAGTTTATAGCTTTATTTAAGCAACATAGTCAATAGAAACAAGGCATAGCAGTCCAGATGGACATGCTGACTGCAAGCAACAGTGCCTACTGCTTTCTTGAGTAATGAGAAGATGTCCTGTCTTAAGAAATGAAGACACTAAATGATTTGAGGGCTACCATGAAATGAACCACTCAGCAACATTAAATGCATATTTGGGCTTCTTTTCAGTCTTTGTATTGTTATTGTCCCCAAACTTATCACTCTTGCCACTATAGACCTATACATGTCCTTGTTATAAAGGATATGATACTATTTTCCTTCATGTTTATTTTTCTAAGTAAGGAAATCGTTCTGCAGATTAACATGAGTACTTGGTCAGAACTCCCTAATTCCAGTCCTACAAATCACCCATTTTAGGAAAGAAGAACTCCATAACTGACTTAGAGAACTCCTAAACAGAGCCAAGACAATGTAAAGGAGTGGCTATCTGATGACTAGAATTCAGTGAGGTGAAATATTGGTGAAAGTACAAAGAACATGAATGAGTCACCCAAGAGTGTTGCTGTAGGAATGAAAGCCACTCTAGGAACTCGCTATGGTAATCTCTGTTGGATGCAGGACTAAGAGTTAAGAACATGTCCACGAAAAACTCAGGCAGTGCTTTCATTTTCTGGTCTCAGGATGTTGATGGATAGGCTGAGTCCATTGAAGGATGACATCTTAAACATGGAGTTTCAGTTTCCTTGCCTTCATAGTGTCATCAGGATACTGAAAATTCAGACCCTTCCCTCCCCATACCCAAGATGAGCAACAATATACAAGATACACTTTTTTTTTTTACCATCCAAGAACATAGAAAATATCTATTAGATTTTTTTTTCCTCAATAAAGGTACTGCATAAAGTTGGTCAAGCACCAGGGTCCAAGGTTTGACACACACCCCATGTTTTGCTGGCTGTGGCTAAGCCTCCTGCTATGACTATATGTTATAATTATATATTTGTGTCTTCTTCAAGGATGTATTTTTTTCCACAAGAATGTGATCAAGCCACAGCAGGGGGTCTGCCTTACCACAGGGTCTATGTACCTTTAATAGTCTATACAGTGTCCTGTGGGTTGGAAGGAGCCCTGTCCCTTGAGTTGTTTGGGATAAGCAACTGGTACTTCACAGCTGGGCATTTTACAAGGTGATGTACAAGAGAGGGGGACAAGGGTCTCTAAGTCTACAACCTAGCACCAGAAAACTGGTGTGGCTCAGAGCACGTGCTTAGGAATAGTACACTATGAATTGTTTCTCAATGTCTGCTCCTGCAGCCAAGTGTTTGTGTGTGTGTGTGTGTGTGTGTGTGTGTGTGTGTGTGTGTGTGAATACATGTCCATTTGGTTGTGTGAACATCTGTATTTTGAGGTACATATGCATATATCCATGTTGAGGCCACAGGGAAGTCTTAAGAGTTATTCTTCAGTAGCCACTTACTTGTGTTTTCTTCCTCCCTCCCTCCCTCCCTCCCTCCCTCCCTCCCTTCCTCTTTTCCTCCCTCCCTCCCTCCCTCGCTCTTTTCCTCCCTCCCTTTTTCCTCCCTCCCTCCCTCTTTTCCTCCCTCCCTTTTTTCCTCCGTCCCTCCCTCTTTTTCTCACTCCCTTCCTCCCTCCTTCCCTCCCTTGATTTTTATCTTTTTCTCTTTGTACTTTTGAAGATCAAGTCTCTTATTGGGAATTGGAGCTTATGAATAAGCTCTACTAACTGACCAGCAATCCCAAGGCATTTTCACTTCTGTTTACCCAGTGATGAGACCACAGTCACATGCTACAATGCCTAGCTTTTATGTGGATACTGAGGATCAAACCTAAGGCATCATGCTTGTGCAATAAGTACATTTTCTAAGGTGCCATGTTCCCAACACCAAAGTCTCATCTTCTTTAGGTTTCTTAGTCTGAATTTCTGAACCAGGGCTTTATGATCTGTAGCTATGGAGAGAAAAGCAATAGCAGTTACCATTGTTGGCAATAGAGCTTCCTTCTACCATAGTCTAGCCTATGGGCTTTCTGGGATGCAATTTGTATTTGTTTTGTCTGATAGCAAAATCAGATATTCTACCAGTGATGCATATCTTTAAACAAGCCCCTGATGACCTATAGTAGCCAGGCAACTACAAAATTCCAGTGATACAGGCCTTCTAGTACCTGACACTGGAGTCTTTGAACAGTCTATTCCACCTGGATCTGGAAGATGGCCTTTGAGATAATAGAATGAGGCAAAAGTTATACACTGATGTAGCTGGGACCTATGAATGGCAAATGAAGGGCAATGTAGTCTTAGCTTTGACTTTTCAATCTCTAGTTTGATCCAGAACCCATTGGTCCTGTGATCACATTAGCCACTGACATTAAAATGGACATCCCATGCCCACTTGGGCTTTCAGACCACTGTGCACACCAGGATGCTGATGCTGTCTCCTAAGAGAACCTAATAGAGAACTGTGTTAGCTATAAGTAGGAGAGGGCTAGTCAGAAGATTTGATTCCTCAGAATCCATTTTGTTGTTGCTGTTGTTGCTGTTGTTGCTATTGTTGTTTTCTTATTTTGAAGCAAGACGCAATGCCATGTCCTGGTAACCTAGTGTTGGGGAGGCTGACGGATGGATATCTGAGCCTTGCTAGAAAGCTATACTGCTTTACTGAGGAGTTTCAAGCAAGCAATTCTTAATAATAATAATAATAATAATAATAATAATAATAATATAATAATGGTTGACAGCACCTGAACAGCAACAGGCAAACTTGTACTCTGGCCTCCACATATAACAAGTACATACCTATACACACACAGGAACAAGTACACACACACATACACACACACACACACACACACACACACACACACACACACACACACATACATATATGTACATACATTTGTAAAAAGAACTAAGTTAACCTAGCTTTTTTTTTCTTTTTGCTATAATAAATACCTGAGAATCAATTAGCTTACTTGGGCTCATGGTTTAGGAGGCTCTAATCTCTCATAGACTGGTCAGCTACATAAACAGAAGACAGTGGACATATTTCTAACAAGAAGCTATTTAAGGAACTAAGCTCTTTTTTTGGATTTGGTTTTGGTTTGGATTTGTTTGTTGTTGTTTTGCCTATAGGTTGAGGTAAACAGCAGGGTCTCACAAATGTAATATGAATGCATACAAAAGCCAGTACATCCAAAACTCAAGACAGGAGCTCACAGACCCTCATTCTCAATG
Source organism: Mus musculus (assembly GCF_000001635.26). Lineage (NCBI taxonomy): Eukaryota > Metazoa > Chordata > Mammalia > Rodentia > Muridae > Mus > Mus musculus. The sequence continues at coordinate 111,316,848 of NC_000072.6, forward strand.
CTGTGTTCCCCAAGCATAGCTGAGTTCACATCTATCCCATGTAGTTCACTGGTTATGTGGAAGCTCTGAGTGGAATGCGGCACTTGTTACCTCTGGAATTCAGGCTGCTGGAAAAGGCACTTGGGAACCTATCATTTTCATGTAAAGATTTCATACAGTCATGCAGGCTACATTTTAAAGAGAGAATCTATTGCTTTCGGCAGAATTTTAGAAAGCAAAGAAAGGATCAGACCTGTGTTTTAGGTCAAGGAGGACTATAACTTAGATTGGGTTGTTGTTTTTCTCAAGAATAATCTTAGTTCATTTGGCTTCAAGGGTATGGCCCATGGCGCGCGCACGCACACACGCACACACACACACACACACACACACACACACACACACATACACACTCACACAGATGCACACTCACACATATAAACATGCACAGGCACATATGCATGCATACACAAGAATAAATACAACTTTTAAATCTTTAAAATAAAATAGTCTTAATTTACTGATTGAGTTCAATGTATGGCCTAACCCACATTCATAATACACACACACCACACCACACACACACACACACACACACACACACACACACGGCAGGTTTTAAAGTGTTGAGGAGATTATATCCCAATCAGTAAATATCATAATATGTCTATGTTTCAGATTTAGGGTTGGTACAACAATACACTGTGCTACAGTAGCCAGACAGTACTTACTAGGAAGAGCCCATGAGTGAATGCAGTTTCCAGGTACCTTAGTTATTTTTTTAGTACTGTAGTTAACAATCAGGACCCCCAAAAATTTGGGTGAGGGGTTTACTTGGTTTGTTTACACATCCCTCTTCATTAGTGATGGAGTTTAGGATGGGGACTACAACAAGGCAGGAGCCTGGATGCAAGAGCTGATGCAGAGGCCATGAGAAATGCTGCTTCCTGGCTTGCTCCTCATGGTTTGCTCTGCCTGTTTCTTTTAGAACCCAGGACCACTAAGAAAGAGGTGGCATCACCCACCATGAGCTGGGCCTTGCCTTACCAACCAATAATTTAGAAAATCCACTATCTGCCTGACTACAGCCTGATCTTATGTAGGCATTTTCTCAACTGAGGTCCCATCCCATCAACTGACTGTATCTTTGGTCAAGTTGACATAAAGCTAGCCAGCACACCTGTGTTTTTGGTGAATCAGAGGGCATTGGGTAAAGGCTGTTTCTGGATTATAATGTATCATGGATATTTTTGGCTCCTTTTTTTTTCTTTTTGTAACAAAATCAAATGAATAAATGCCAGATAAAGCTGGTTACTAAGCAGGTTATCAGAACAGGGACTTGGCAGGAGGATGTGATTTTCTGCTTGGCTGCAGCTAGTGAAAGAAAATGTACATTTTGACTGCACTGTGTATTTCTGATTGTGAGGAAAGCTCTCTGAAGCCTCCACTCTCAAATTAACTGCCCCTTTGTCAAAGGATGCAAACTGCCGTTCCTCTTCGCGAAGCTCCAAAATTAACTTTCAAATGATTGATTCTTACAGATGAGATATGGGACTCTAATCACCCAGAGGCCATGACTGCCTGTGGAGGTGAGCTGTTGTATGGCTATCGGAAGAAAACTGAGGGGTATAATTCCTGGGCAAGTCCTACAGGTTTCCATGAAGCCCTTAACTCTCTGTATTCCCTCAATCTCTGGTGGGGTTGCTTATTCGGTTCTACCAAACTGGGTTTATATATCTCTGAAGGCCCAAAATCTACATTTCACCTTTGCATCCAGAAGTTCTTGCTGACATCTCTTTAAATTTTTCCCACTCCCTTTAAAGCAGGCTTATCAGCAGTTGAATTATCATATTCTGGCAGGCTCACTAGAATGAGGAAGGAGGAGCTAAAAAGGTTTAGACAACAGGGTTCTTTTAGCTTTAAAATGTTCATTGGACTTGTAAATGACTCTGGTGCTGAATTGAATTTCAAAGCTGGCCTTAGAGGCATCAAAACAAAAATCTGTGTATGTTTTGGACATACTGTTTTTCTCTTGCTTTTCTCAGGAAAGCAATGATAACCAACAAGTCAGAAATCAAATTTATTTCTGTTTTATTTGCTCCTCTTAAAAATGCCACTAAACAGGTCTTCTCATTGGAATCCCATTTTAAAGTAGAAGTAAGGTTGATGGTGAAGAGAAAGACAAGAGAAGTGTTGACAAGGATGTTGAGAAATTAGAATGACGTGCTGTAGAGGTAAAGAATGCCACTGAGAGTAGATAGATTAGAACACAGTTTAGGGCCAGATAGATGAAAAAAGAGGTAAATTCTTGATGACAAGACTAAACCTTAGTTTAGTCCGTAGAACATACACAGAAGGAGTGAACTAAACCCTGTAAGTGGTGGTCTGACTTTTACATGCACATCATGGAACATGCACAGTAAATACATAAATAAACAAGTAAACAAACAATCAACCACATAATGAATAAATAAATGTAATTTTAAAATATCATAAGAAATGGGTTACCAGAAGACAGACTAAGCAATTCTATTCATATTAGATGTCTCCCAGAGATCACAAAAAAACTTCTATTCATGTAAAATCTGCCTGTGAATGTTCTTATTAGCATTGTTCATAATTTACAAAACTAGAACTAGCCTAATGATCTATCAGCTTTCAAGAGAGAAGATGAGTAAATTGTGGTATATCTATGTCGTATATTATTTGACAATAACAAAGGGATGAATTAGTGATTCAAGCAAGTGAAGGAATGAAACTAGGAGACATGAATCTGACTGGATGTGGCTACATATCATAGACTATATAGTAATATTCATACAAAGTGTTTAAAATGAATAAATACACAGAGAATGAAGCTAGTGTGATTGTTGTCTGGACTAATTTAAAAGAAAAATGAGGAGTGACACTATTACTAAACATGAAATTATCTCTGAGATGGTGGAAAGTTCTAGAAATAATAGTGGAGAGACCATCTCTCTCTCTCTCTCTCTCTCTCTCTCTCTCTCTCTCTCTCTCTCTCTCTCTCTCTCTCTCTCTCTCCCTCTCTCTCTTTCTCTCTCTCCCTCTCTCTCTCTCTCTCTATATATATATATATATGTATATATAGCCTACTGTTTCATTTCAAGATGGAAATTTGATGGTATTTGGATTACACTATATGAAACTGTATAAGAAAAGTAAAATAGAATTACCCATCAAGAGATGGTATAATATTTCCAACAAGTTGTGCTTATCAGAAGAGGAGTGGGATCTCAAACTTGGCAGAATGTTCATACAAAAGAGTTTCATTTGGCAGCAAGGACGAAAACATCTATAGTAAAAGACATAGATAAATCTTAGAAAAAATACGTAAGAAAAGGCAAGTTGAAGAACTACATACAGAAGAGTGTCTGTATGTGTGTCTGTGTGTGCGCCAAAATATTTGAGCAAAAGTTTTTGGAAAACAAAACAGAAAGGTATGTCTATATAATGATTTTTCAAGGCTGATTGACAGATTAGAACTTCATGTTTGTGGAGAGTTGGAATGTTGCAAATTTATAACTGTACTATCTCAATCTATCTTTAGTCTTTTAAATAGTCATTCATTGTCTACATCTATTTTTATCCAAACTTTCTTATGACAGATACTATTTTAGAATATATTAACTCAGCCTACCATTAGTGTCCACAAGCCCTAAAGCTAAGAATTTTGCCTATAGCATATAAGACCCACAGCAACTATTTTTCTGCTTTGCCATGAAAACCCTCTTGCCTGATGTTTCCACCAGGGCATTTGAGGCTGACAGGTTGCTTCCTCCTGTCCTGTATCTGTACACATATCAAGAAACAGTGCATTTGAGCTGGAAAGTATCCATATTCTTGGATCGTTGTCATTTATTTTCAGCTCAAAAATAAGTCATGCTTAACTCTCTTTGAGGCAAGAGACATTGCGTCAGTATTTGTAAAAGTTTAACAAAAACAAAACAAAATTAAACAAATATATCTAAAGAAAGCTAATAGTTTTTTAAAGCAATATAGGGTCAGGAATTTACCAGAGCCAGGAACTATCATCTAATATAGCTATCTTATATAATAATTATTTATAGTAATTATCTTAAAGTGAGTTACAAGAACATTAGAAGGCTACTTTTAATGAGTGCAAGCAGTGTTTCACAGTCTACATAATCTGTATCAAACAACTACTAGGTTAAACCTTGCAATACTGCTTGTGTTGTTTCCCCTCAGCTCAATATCAGCAATGTTATTCTATTCTATTTAAGTAAGAAGAATGGTGCTTTGGGCCCAAATTTCTTGATTCTCTCTTCTACTGATGAACGGTTGCTTGGCTCACACTTTTCAGCAGGCCTGTGTTGGGTTGTGGGAGAAACCATAGCAGTGATACTGAAGGCAGCATCAGTAAGAGTAGTCAGTTTGCATGAGGGTTTTCTGAGGGCTCAGGTGTGTGTGCCCATCTTCCCCAAAGCTCAGTGGTTTGTATTTTACAGGAAAAAAAAAGATATATGAGATTTACTTCCCTTTAATTAAGACAGAGTGTCTTGTAGCTCACACTGCCAATGAACTTTCTGTGAAGCAGAAGATGACCTTGACCTTCTAATCTTTCTGCCTCCACCACACACATGCTGGCTGTGCCTTTTAAGGGAGAATTTTTCTCCATACTCACAGGTATTTGAGTGCTTCATCTCCAGTCGGTGACACTGTTTGAAGAGGCTTAGGAGGTGTTGCCTAGTTGGAGGAAGTATGTCCCTCGAGGTGGTTTTTAAGGGTTGAAAGTCACACACCGTTTCTTGGTTGCTCTTTCTGATTTGTGCATGTAATTTATGATGTGAATCCACAGCTTCTAGCTCCTACTCCCACGCCTCGATTAGTCCACAGTGATTCCCTAACTCTCTGCAATCCAAACCCCAGTAAACATTTTTTTTCTTTTTTAAAGATTTATTTATTTTATGTATGCAAGTACACTTTGCTCTCCTCAGACAGACCAGAAGAGGGTATTGGATCCCATTACAGATGGTTGTGTGCTACCATGTGGTTGCTGGGAATTGAACTGAGGACCTCTGGAAGAGCAGTCAGTGCTCTTAACCACTGAGCCATCTCTCTAGTCCCCAAATAACCTCTTGTTTCTCTGAATTACCTGGGACATGTTGTTTTGTTACAGAAATAAAAAACTAGTTAATACACTGGGGAAATATGATGTACAACGGTGCCTGATTTTTGCAGTGCTGGAGTGAAACTCCAGACTTCATAAGCATGTTACTAACTGAGTTTACACCATAAACCCTGAAGCTTAGCTTTAAGAACATAACTGTAGGGTCATGGAAGTTTTTGTGTTTTCCTCAGTTGCATATAGACAACGTTACCCTGCTTTAAAGCTTCCCCCAGCTTTGCTGCTATACCTCTAGAGCTACAACCTTCACCTGCATTACAATCATTTGTTCTTGGTGTCCCCTATTTTGCCAGCTTGCTAGTACTCAGGATGAAATCTGAGCTTGCTTTTGACATCTATGGAACTGTGGTAGTTTTAGTTTTCAGGGGTGTCTATCAAAATTTCTAACGCATCAGAGGACTTAGTGTAATCATAATACCTTCCCTCATCATGTTGGAGGCTTCGAGTTCAGAATCAAATGGTTGATGAAGTCCTTTGCACTGACCTGTTCCTGGCAGTTGGCTATCTTAGGCATGCAATCACCAGTAGCTGCCTTGCCCAATCTTTGGCCTCCATCATCATTCAGTTTGATCATATGGTCCTGCCTATTGCTGTTATTTTTCCCCCAGCTATATTTGATCAAAACCTACCCCAATCAAATATGTCCTTATTCTAACTTCATTATTTTTGCAATGAGTTCTTCTACCTGAATGAGGAACTATAAGCGGAAGTGTCAGCATATCTTCTTGGAAGATACTGTGCATAACCTTCTGACATCCAGCTCTTATATGTCTTACCCCCCTAAAACAAGGAACAATTAGTTATAGAGGATGAAAGTTAGTTACCACCACAATTGCTTGTATGTCCTCTATCATGTTAAATGGTCTCTCTCCGCTTCCTACAACTTGGTTCTCAAAGAAATGTATGCTTCTTGTGCTTTGATTGTAAATGTTTTGGTTTGACTTGGGTTTTGGTATTTTGTTTTGTTTTCTTTCCCAGATCTACCCCAACTTCCTTGCCCACCCAATAGTGTTTCCTTTTTACTTTTAAAAAAATCTTCAGGACCAATTTGTGCTTACCAAATATTTTTGGTTGTGGGAACTTGCACTGAGTCAAAGACCACAGAAAACTGTCTCTTCATCTCCAAGTAGATAAATCTGCCAATAGCTCCATAACTAGAAATATCATCATCAGTTTAAAGCCCTATACATAGACAGATAACAGGCCCTAGATGAGTACCTCTACCAGTATGCTGTTAAATGGACACGTTATTAAATAGACTCTCCTAGGGACTTATCAGAATACCTGTAGATCAATTCATCTGCCAGCCTTCCTTAGAGATGCTTCTCTTTGCACTAATCGGTGATTAACGCAGAGACCCACAACTGGCCAAGCTACATAGTATACCTACTTCTGCTCAGCGGGTGCTTATACTTTCCTGTTCTTTCTCTCTTGATTCTCTGTATTTCCTTCATAAAAGTTTGAAATGAGTTAAGTAAACTCTTAGCTGTGGATACATCATTTTTCAAAGCTCCTCCATTTTCAGAGTACCCCCAAAGTACAACAATTAGGTCTTTAGAAATAAAGTAATATGTTTTGCTAGATTTGTCCCCATCTTCATAGCTAATTCAGAAACAGCCTGACTCCAAGCACATACAATTGGTTACTCATTAAACACCTGACAAGGAACACTTAGTTTCTCTAAAGCACATAAGAAGAAATTTCCACTCTCCCAGGTGGTCCTAAGCTCTCCTCAGAGTCCCTCCAATGCTGATATTCTCTGTAATGCTAATAAGACTTCTAATAAGTCTATATCCAAAAAGACAATCTGCCTTAGTGTCCCCCTTGAGTCAAACCTACTATCTTTCATAAATAATGAATAGAAAAGCAGAAGTGTTTATTCCCTTGCCTATTTCCTTCTCTACATTATCACTCCCTTATCATACTTCAGTCTACAAACTCTCTGCTGGAATAGAGTCCTGACTGTGACTTAACCATTGCAGCACAGTGCTCACCACAAGGCAGGTATCCTACATATCTGTTAAAATGGATAAATAACAGTAAAAAGTATAAAGTGAAAGCATGCATGTGATTATAAGTTGACATACACATATTGACCATAGAATTAGTTTTCCAAACTGGCTTGGAACATAGAAATTAGCAGGAAGGGACTTGATAATTCTAACCCTTGCCATGTGGCCTTTACCAAGGAGCTTGATTTCAAATTTCTACTATTTGTGCAGCAAGCAGAGTTGACCACAGTGCTTACCAATGAATGAACGAATGAATGAATGAAGAAATTAAAAATGGTGGATAGAATAGTATGGGTGTGGAAGGTGAAAACGGCATCAGTTTAGAGAGAATTTTGAAGTATGACAGGAGACAAAGGTATAAATTAGAACTAGTCATACAGGACTCAAGTTGCCACTCTCCACGTTCACACCTGAAGGACAGCAATGTTTTAAGGCTCCTGTTTGTGTGTTTGTGTGTGTTTGTGTGTGTGTGTGTGTGTTTGTGTGTCTTGGATTTCCTGTAACCTCACCTGATTGCCTTGGCAGCAAGCATGCTACCAGGCTACAGGCCTTGGCACCTGTTCTTCACAGATAATAGTTGAGATACTTGAAAAAGAAGATAGCAGTCTGAAAATTAGGAAAGATTCCCACTTCTGACTTAGTAATGGAGATTCTAGCAAGAAACTCTGAAGCAATAAGGGGCAGAGCTTAAGAGAAGAGTAGAATTCTTTGGGTACACCTTTAAAAAGCAGTAAATCAACCCAAAAACCTGTAACCATGGTGAGTACTTGCCACAAGGGACAGAAGACAAATGCAGGTCTGGGGACACTCTTGAATTAGCTTTAAATGAAAGGCATGGATTCATCCCCAGGCTTATACTGACCCAGTAAAGGCTGAGCTTCTGCAGATACTGCTTGCACATAGATTTCCCCATCGCAGCAGAGCTTTACACTACTAAAAGCTACCTTGTGAATTGTACAACTGTATCAATATCAGAAGTTCTGATGGATTTACAGCCAGAGGGAATAAGTAATTGCCAGCTGTGCAGAAGGGACAGATGTGAGATATCATCCCAGTTCTAACCAGCATGCCTACAACTGGGGCTGAAGGCATAGAGAAATGCTCTTGGCTCAGTGGGATCTGGCCTTACTCCCTGACCTAGAAGATGAATGTTATTGACCTAATCACCTTCCATGAACCTCCAAATGTTCCAGTGGTCAGGCAATCCCTTATAATACCATCCTGAGTTGACATCCATACCTGTGTATGCAGAGGAAACTCAGACACCTATCCTCATGGCTCCCTGCCTTTCTTGTTCTAGTGGTTATAAGTTAACATCTTTCTACCTTAGACCTTTTTTTTTCCTCAACATTTTATTTCTTTAATGATTACCCCTTAGGGAGTATTTTTTTTTTTGGCATTTCCCTCCTAACTGTTCCCCCATGTCTCTATGATTTTAATATCACAGAAATTTTTATATTGATTTGTTTAAACAATGTGATCCTTTGGAGGGAAATAAAGCATTGTAGGGGCTAAGTTTTTTTTTTTCCTTTAAAACCACTTCTTGCCCCCTCGAGGGTAATATCACTTCTGTTGTAAATGCGTGCTTCAATCAGGAAGCTGATAGACTAGCAGCAAATATTTTCTTGTTCTGTATAGAATCTTCAGAGCACAGCACATAAGCAATACCTAGTGATGTTTAATGAGTGTCCCAGTGAATTAGTCAAGGGATGGATGAGAATGGCAGAAGCATGGAAAGTTGGTTAATTATATGCTGACTTCCCCTTACTGCTTTAAACCTGTCTAAAGCTGCCAGTACCAAGTAATTCCATGAGAATAATTTCAACAAACCCATTTCTGGTGTTCATTTTCATTGTTGTAGCTGTAATATGTCAGTTGGCAAATGGAAGTCTCATGCCAATGGCCTACTGTTGTAGTACTACCTACTCTGTCTATATCTATTTAATGAAGGCATTCAAGAAAGGCAGATATAGACCTTGACTCATCCATGAGTGGAGCAGCTTCAAGAGTTTAGTGGTCTATACACAAACATGGGAGACACGGCACCCGTGCTCACAGGTACTGTCTGTACCCTTGAAGTGTATTTTGCCAGCTGGAGGGCCTCTCTAGGCCGAGGGAAAAAGCAGTCTTGCCTATTGAAATAACAGCTTACTTAACTCTGCTTTCCACCAGAAAGTCTTCAGAAGGAAAATATTCTAATTCTGCACAAAGAACACATTGCTCTGGGAGTTCACAGCTAAGAGCAAAGCCCTGCAAACAGAATCGGTGATGCTAAAAGGAAAAGGAGGACATTTGGAAGGGGGCAGAATAGGCACTGGGAACAAGAACCAGGAGAATTGAAAAGTCTTAGAAAACTTCTATGGTCATCTAGGTACTGGCAAGATAGGTGTGTGCCTGTAATCTTGCCGAAATCATATCTTTATAATTTTTTTTGTATGTGTGATTTTCTGGGTATGTGTTACAGTTGATTTAAATAAGGCCAATTCAATGAGGTCTGAAGCCCCCGAGGATCAGTGCCTAGACAGATTACTGTAATTCTCAGAGCTGCTGTTTACTGCTTAGTAGGTTGTATTCCTATTTTCTATTTATATGTGACAATAATGGTTGATATAAAAGAAGCCATGAATTCTTCTTGGAAGGACTGAGGTTGTAAGGGTTGGTGAGGGCTATATGAGGGGAGAAAGGGAGAGAGAAACAATTAATTAAATAAATGAAAGATAATAAGACCATCTAGATCAGTTTTGTCATAATGACTTTTTAAAAAATAGATAGCCAGTGGTTGAAGCATGATTACACATGCCTTTAATCCCAGTACTTAGGAGTCAAAAGCTGGCAAATATCTGTAAGTTCAAGGCCAGTCTGATCTACATAGTGAGTTCCAGGCCACCCAAGGTGGTATAATGAGACCCTGACTCAAAAATCAAATACAAGATAAATAGTAAGAATTTAAAACTAAAAATAGGTGAAGTGTAGGGTTAATATCTTCAATTCTGAAATAACCTACAAAGGTAGGGATAGCCATATGTGGAATATGACCAAAATGACAGGTAAAGATTAGAGTAATGTTAAAAAGCAGAGAAAGTAGAGTTCTTCAGTAGGTGATTTAGGGATGTAGGTGAAGAAATCAACTAAATTGACATGAAGTTTTCAGGATTTTCTTTTCCTTATATATATTTCTCTTTTATTGATAATGAATTTTTTTATATAATTACAATTCCAGATCTGTCTACTCCCCCCAGTTCCTACACACACACACACACACACACACACACACACACACACACACACATACACACACAATTTAGAACCAACTTCTTTCTGTCTCTCATGAGAAAACTAACAGGTTTCTATAGAATAATAATAAAATATAATAAGATTAAAACAAAAACAAACACATTGGAGTAGAATAAAACAAACAGAAGGAAAGGAACTCAAGAAAAAGCATGCACACACATACAAACACACACACAAACACACACACACACAAACACACACACAAACACACACACACAAACACACACACAAACACACACATACAAACACACATACATACTCCCCTCCCCCACACACACGGAGAGGGGGAAAAGGGAGAGGGAGAGGGGAGAGGGGAGAGGGGAGAGAGAGAGGGAGAGGGAGAGAGAGAGGCCCGCTTATTTATACATTCAGGAATCCAATAAAAACACAAAATCAGAAGCCATTATATATTTAGAGGCTCTGTAAGGTAAAAAGAAAAACTAATAAAATATTAAAGAAAAAAGGCCTTAGCTTGACTTTTTGTTTTGTTTTGTTTTGTTTTGTTTTGTTTTGTTTTGTTTTGTTTTGTTTTTGAGACAGGGTTTCTCTGTGTAGCCCTGGCTGTCCTGGCACTCACTCTGTAGACCAGGCTGGCCTCAAACTCAGAAATCCACCTGCCCCTGCCTCCCGAGAGCTGGGATTAAAGACATGCACCACCAACGCCCAGCAGTTTGACAAGGGACCTCCAAGAATGCCATTAAGTTTGTTTTCTCTTGGTCATCTACTGATGGGCATGTGGCCTACCCTTAAGAGTAATTTGTTTCCCCAGTTAGACTCCTGTGGAGAAAACTAAATTTTTATTTGCGAGTGGTTATTAATTGGAGATAGGTCCTATGTTAGGGATTGGGGCATGTGTCTAATTCCTTCTGCTCTAGGAGCCCGTCTAGTACATATCCATTTAGGACCTGTGAATGCTGCCTCAGTCCCTTGAGTTCATATGTACAACACTCCTGTACTCCTGTTATAGTTAGAAGACCTTGTTTTCTTTATGTCTTCCATCTCGTCTGGCTCTTAAGCTCTTTCTGTCCTCTTTTCTATAGGGGAGAGGAAAAGGAATGAATGTAGAGGTCATGTTTAGAGCTAAGTGCTCCAAGGTCTCTCACTCTCTGCATAGTGGCTGTAGGTCTCTGTATTTGTTCCCATATGCTACAAAACGAAGTGTCATTGGTAGCATGTTGAATACTCGATTGTACCAAGAATAGTATCCCATAGGGGTGAAGGCTCTGGGTAGGCACCAACTTGACTTATTCATGTTTAACAGGCTGTTTAAAAGAAGGCCTTGCTGCCAGTTTGAGGAATACAACCTGTAGCCTTGGCAACAACCTGCATTATTAGGGGATTTCCATGGGATCATTTTTTATGAAGGGTTCATTTGGTGACAAGAGGAGTCTAGTTGGGGATCTGTTGTTTGTGATTTTATTTAGATCACCTTCATTTGTGTGTGTGTTGTGTGTGTGTGTGTGTGTGTGTGTGTGTGTGTTTTGGAAGCTTCTACTATATGAGTTTTCCATATTAACCTTCAAAAGGTTCTTGATTTTAGCTGTCTCTCCTTGTATTCTCCCTCTTGTTCCCATGTTCCCTCTTACTCTGTTTGATCCTCCAACTTCAACCCCCTAAATCCACCCATAACCATATATTCTATCTCCTATTACTAGGGAGAGCTCTCAGCCCCCTGAGTCCCTCATTCTATATATAAACTCTGTAGTTTTATGGATTGTAGCTTTGTTATTATCCATCCACTTAACAGGATATCACCAAAAAAAATCATCCTGAGTGAGATATCACAGAGAAAGACAAATATGGTATGTATTTGCTTTAATGTGGATATTAGCTGTTAAGTCAATCATAAATAAACCCAAACCACCATTTGAAGTTTATGTTTTAAGAGAGAAGATTGGGCAGGATGACAAAGAGGGTACATAATCAAGTAGTTCTAGGTGATGTGATCCTGTCTGTCACTGCCTCAGCTCTGCTTGTACAAGGTGGTCCAAAGAAGTCTTCAGTCTTCTCAGTGTGTTATCAAGGTATGATCTCACCATGACAGATAATTGTCCTTATCTGGGTCCCAGGGGAAGCCAGTCCTGTGAGATTCTGCTGGTTTTGGAATTCATAGTAACTAAAGGCATAAGACAGTAACTATTTGCCTGAAGCCTTGAAGGGGTATGAGATTGGTTAGACACACAGTGCTCGAATTATAAGCGTATCTGTTTACAGAAGTCAAAGATAATACATGTAAGGACGTATAACATGATAACCAGAATCCAGGCTTTTCTCCTGTTTCCATCACCCTTCATGCTTGCCAACAAAAGTGTCTTCTAAATGCCTGTTTTATTAATCACCTAGTACAAGGCTAGGCAAATTGATTATTACTGTTAATTAGTTTTTTCTATGGAAACCATATGAAAATTACCCATCACAGTCAACTCATATGCAATCACAGTCTTGATTCAGAAATACTCTGAAATAATATCAGAGCTTTCCCCAGCCTCCCACATTTTATCATGCAGTTTTCTCAACACAAAGGAATGGACAAAGTATGGGACCATCCTACCTCTCCTGGACCCTCCTGCCTATATTTCCAATTTAATGTTTGCTGGATTTGCTTCATGAGCATCCATCTGTCAGACCACAGTTTAAGATTTTAGTTATAGAAGACTTGACCATGACATGTGGATAGAGACAACTGAGGGAACTTGGGAAGCAAATTAATAATTCTGGCATCAGGAAACTGCCCCACCCTAATGTTCCTACATAGAGCCACTTCGTGTTGGACAACCCAGGTTTTCAAATATATTCTTCTCAGATATGAACAAAACGCCTATGTAGGATTGGAGGTTATGCCCTTTCAAGACTGCTGTATCCCACGGGGAAAGAGGCAAAGTACAAAGCCTTCCTGTAACCAAAGATTTATGTGCAGATCTAAATGTTTCTCAAAGATTTCTGAACTTGTGGATTAACCCTGACCTTGAATTAGTCGTATTTTCTACTAAATGGATACAAAGGAAGAGAATGCAGTTATTTTTCTTTTCTTACAGACAGGCTGAGCTTGTACCATATAATTTTCCTTTGAGGACTATGTATCCTTGATACAACAAGATCATTTGTTTTGGTTCCTGCTTTAATAAATTGTAGTTCTGCTTTAATGAACAAAACCAAATAATTTGTAATTGGCCCATTAATTATTTGCATGTAAATGCCTGTGTTCTAGTAACTTAATAAGCCATTGAAAAACATTCTCCTTTGCCATGTGGGTTATACTCTATTTACTATAAAATTTTTCTTAGGAATGAAGAGGGAGGGCACATTTTGTTTGAAGCAAGGCAGCTCTCTCTGAGAATATGAATTAGGCTCTCTATATCATATCTAAGTCAAGAAAGGAGGGCATAATGAAATTTTCCTCTGAAGAGTTAATGAATGGACCTGTCTTAGATTAGTTGTCTTAGACTAGCTTCCCTAGAAGATGGTAGTCCTCAGCAAAGTCACCCTTACAGTGGTGTTTTCAATAGCTAAGAATCTATTTGTTACATTTCTCTGTACTTGAGAGTGATCTTGGCCACATAAAGAGGTCAAAGTGCCCAGATCCTGTATCCTCTCACTGAAATAAAAAAGAGGCACATGCCACTTCATTCATAGTTTTCAAAGAATACCAGACATTCTGATTCTAGTATGCAAGAAAGTTGTTTCAAAGATGAAACACTGGCCTAAGAAATTATCCTTCTATCTAGTCCATTCCTTTTGAATCCAAAATAAAAACAAACTGGCATAATTGAAAAATAGACAATGCAATAACTTTCCTCTTAAAACACATTATTTTAGGAAGTGCCTTCCTTTGGCTTTTTTTGAATCATACTAAACTGATGTAAATACTGTATGTATTTATGGAATATCACTTTGATGGTCATGTCATATTATGATGTCTTAGTAAATATATATGTTCTAATAAGGGTAGGTAGGATGAAGAATGTAGCTCAATTGTAGGTTGCCCAGGTAGCATGCACCAGGCTGTAGATTTCATTCTAAGGATCAGAAAACAAAGGCAGTAAACAAAACAAGAGAATATAAAGCAAAAAGAACAAATAGGGTAAACTTATTTACTTCTGTATATTGGTAAGTTTACTGTTGTTGTGATAAGAAATACCATGACTAAAGACAGCTTAGAGAAGGAAATGTTTGTTAAGGCTTCCAATTTCAGGGAGAAAGTCCAAATGTAGGGAGGTATGGCAAACAAAGAGATCACATTGTCCATATGCATGCCAGAAGCAAAGTAAACTCAGAGTGAGCCTATAAACTCTCAAACTCCACAGATGTACTTTCCCCTAACTCCCCCAAACAACACTGCCAACAGGAGACCAGATGTGTAAACATTTGACTATCAGAACATTTTTCAATGAAGCTACCGTCTAGTTTAACTTTTTGTCTTCATTGAAATATTCAAGATCCTTTCTTCTAAAAATGACAATTAGTACATAGGGGAAATAAGAGGGCAAGTGAGGGTGTCAGGTAAGCAGATGGGAAGCTACTCTTCAGTACAATGAATATGCATCATTACAAACATTTCCTCTACTCTAAAGAAGATAGTACGTGTTCCATCTCTGATGACCTCATGGGCTGAACACTCAAGTATTATTGGCTCCTATCCAACTGTGATATAACATTCAGTGATCAGCGATTTTTTTCTATTCTTCTCCCTTATGTTCTCTCACCAGCCTCTAGAAACTAATGCTTTACTCTAGGTTCTGTGAGATCTGCTCTCTTAGATTCTAATCAGGACTATGAAGGTATGCCACTTGTATTTTCCTTTTAACATCTGGAAAGAATGAATAGGGAAACATTTACATTGGCAAACTTCAAAATGGCAGCAGTAATTTTGGGGATTTCCAGGAGTCATTACATGTTACCAGGACCATTATGGCTGCTTTTCATTATTATTATCTCTAATAAAAGGATTTAAGAATGGGTGCCAATAGATAATCCAAGAAAATTTTATTAAAATTTAAAAGAAAGACATATAGCAGATAAGCTGTAAATCTCACCACTTCTTAGAGGACAATTGAAAAGGGAGACTAGTCAGCCTTATCTTTTGAATGAAGACAACCACAAAGTGGGGAGAAGAAGTGTGAAAAGTCAAGAGAACCAGAGAAAGCACAGGCTGTGGCCATTATCTAAAACAAATGGATAGAGAAGGAGAAAAAAAGAAAGGTATGCCTTTCTGTATCAGGACAAAAAGATGCACAGACCAAGCAGAGCCATGTGGAGCTTTGTAGAAATTTTGCATGGGAAAGAAATTCTGTGAAGTAAACATAAGTTATTTCATTAAAGTGATAATTATTCCATCTATCCCTTTATCACTGCTTAAAATTAAGGGGTATTTGCCTAGTTGGGATTTTCACCTCTAATCCTTAAGAAAGGGAGGAGAATGGTATGTTTCTAGCTGGAAGAAGATTCTCTTCTTTACTATACCAAAAACACATTGCAAAATTACCATATTTAAATCACCATGGCAGTCTTGACACAGGGACCACAGAGCTGTGAAACAGTACCAGGCCTTTCAGGTCTTACAAACAACATTGACTTGATAGAAAAAGAGCTTTTTGGCGAACTGGAGACCATTTTCTGCAGGGCTGGATCAGAAAAGAAGACGGCAGCTTAGATTCTGAATGTAAATGGAGGAAAGGCAGACTGGAAGTGAAGGATGGATAGGCCAGAGGCTGATACAGACCCTGGACCCAACCCAGTGAAAGCCAGGATGGCACGTTCCCCCAGCAATTCAAACACCTCTCAGAAAAAAAAGACAAAAATGACTTCTGTGAAACAGTTCTGACCAGAATCATTCTCTATAGAGAGAAAAACTGTGTTTTCTAAGAACAGAAAGAAAGGAGAAATCATTGCCACTGTATAGACAAAAGTCTCTTCCTTTTTCTTACAATTTGGACATTGGGAATTGCCCATCTCTGAGATGCTATGTAAATAATCCCCAGAGACCCTTAAGTAGTAGCAAACTTCAGAAATTTAGAACAAGATTTAGGTTGCTGCTCTCCAGAGTGCTCTGTTTCTGGAACTCTGGGCCTTACAATCACTTCTGTGATGGGAACCAGGGTGTGAAGCTCTGGAACATTGCTGTGAGCAGTACACAAAAGGATGACTGAAAGCCCAGGTCACAGGTGTCTGCATGTTTGTAGGACTGGATACACCACGGTCACTGTTGTAACCCATTAATTGTTGAGGTTATTTGACTCTGGTTCCCCAAATTCAGCTTTGTAAGTGCTGTATTACCTTGGAAGAGAGCTTTGGGGAGCTGTTTGTGGCAGGTTGGTATTGGCTCATGAACCAATTCACCAATATAAGATATTTAGGAATATTGTAGATGGAAAAGTTAAGCGAGGTACCTTGGTGATTATACATGTGCTGGCAAATGACAACCTGAAAGGTTTCCCTAGAAGTTCTTTGCGAATCAAGTAAGAAGGAAAATATCCTTCAGTACATTATTCAATATATGCCAAAGGCTAAGACAAGAAATCTAGCCACTAGCCAGAAATAAATGTTCTATTTTCTAATAGCAAAACTCAATTCTGTTTTCACAAGTGGCAAAGATATCAGAAGATTTTGAAATTGCCTAATGACATCTGGGACAATGGAGCTCAATTCCTAAAATTGATCTTCTGGGGGAAAATCATTATTGATCATGAACTTTGAGGTTTCATATCTGTAAAGTTCACTTTTAGCTGGAAGGTATAATGGTATTCTAAATAATAAAATATGTACAAGTAACTGTTGGATGATTGTTGTTCTGCCAGTACTACTAACTACACCATAATAATACTTTTTGTAGGAGACTGCTTGGTGGTTATTTGCTGCCAAAGCCTGGTTATCTGCCTTCAAGCCTTACAACCAACATAACAGAGAGACCAACTCCACAAACTTATTCTCTGACCTTCATATGTCTGCTTTGGCTTCACATGCCGTGCTCCCACACACATGACAAATCCCATACAACAATGAAATTTATATTTTCCCCAGAAGTTTCTGTTTATATATTCAAGTAAACATAATTATGGTATTTTAGAACCTTCTTTTATAAAGGACTGTTCTTCTTTTATGAAAAAAAGTATAACTTAGGGCTGGAGAGATAGGCCAGGGTTTAAGATGTTCTTCCAAAAGACCTGAATTTGTTTCCTAAACCCACATCAGGCAGCTGCCAACTGCCTATAACTCAGCTCCAGAGTAATCCAATTAATGCTCTGGTCATCCTGGGACCTCACACTCATATGAACACATCCACACATTTACACACATAAATTAAAAAAAATAAAGAAGGTGTGTGTGTGTGTGTGTGTGTGTGTGTGTGTGTGTGTGTGTATTTTAAAGTGTCATTGAATTTATCCCCGGTTATATACATTATCTTTTACTCCTGTCTTAATAGGAGATTTTTATCTTTCCCTATGAGCATATGATTTTGAAAAAAAATAATGTTTAATTTTATGGCTGGTATCCAAATTGTGTAGAGAATCACTTAGTTGTAATATATCTAGAGTCTATCTATCCCTTTGCTGCTACATAGTACAGAAATTAATAATTTTTATTAACATAACAAGGTAAGAAAAATTTGCCCTATCATGTTCCAACAGTCTCACTGTGCATTTTTATTTATGGACATGATAGGTTCTAAGAAACATCTCTCACATGCTGAGTGGCACCAGCCATGTTCATAGGTTAGTACTCATTTCTAGGTTTTTTTTCTGCCATTAATTGTTGGTTATTTTGCTTCAATCTTCTTCTCATTCTACATGTGTGCTGCATATGTATTTATATACAAGGTCTCTCTGCTTGTGGGCGGGTACACATATGTAAGTGTGCATGCACTTGCTACAAGTCCATATGGAGAGCAGAGGTTGATTTGAAATAGTCCTCAATTGCTATTCTACATCATTAACAGAGGCAGGGTCTCTCTGTCACACCCAGAGTCTCACTAGCCAGCTTGCTCTGCGGATCCATTTCCTCTGCCTTCCCAGACTGAAACCACAGGCAGGCTGCCATTCCTGCCTAGAGTTTCTTTTGTTTTCTGTGGATCCATTCTTATGTGGCAATCACTTTGGCCAGTGATCTATCTTTTCAAGCCATTTGCTTATTTTGCAAAGAACTTTCTACTCTGGTCATTTGCATGTTTTCTCAAGTAGGAGCTTCTTATGTCCTTTATCACCTGAAAACACCATACAATCTAAGTTCTGTTATGGTCTCATAGTGCTAGATGTTTAGATGTATAATGTAATATGGCTTGTGATACAAACAGGTGAGGAAGAAACATTCATAAAATACTTGCTAGTTAAACATAAACCTGCAGACCATCTTTTGAATAAGAGGACAGGTGGATTACTGAGGCTGGCTGCCTAGCTTCTTATTTTCATGTTCAGTGGGGGACTCTGTCTCAGGGTAGTAAAGTGGAGACTGATCGAGGGTGACAACAGATATCCTCCGCTGCACATGCACACATAGTTGAATGTACCCACTTACATATGTATGTATATAGAGCAAACACACATACACACATACACATACACCTTATATGGTCACAAAGATCTGTTGTAGCAGTTAACTGTAATAATAGGTAAGATACAGGTGACAGTGACTACATCTGAGCATTGTGATTTCATATTTACCAAGAGCTATAATTGTCAGATGTCCTACTGGTGTCTTGTTACCTGTGGAGGGTTTACTATGGATATAAACCAAATGGTGATGATATTGACTAGTATCTGGGATTGGTATGTATTCCTAGACATTCTAAGTTCCTCTCTCACTGACAAAAAATATGTACCATGGCTGTGTGGGCACATGGTTTGCCCCGCTGCAGAGCATAGCCACTTGGGAGATGAAATGTGGGGAGCTTGACTGCACTTATCCCACACTGCTGTTGGGCAGGTGCTAGGCTTCAGGGAAGCTCCGAGATGCCACTCTGGGGAAGGATAATACAGTCTGAGGTGTGAGAAAGCTGAAGCTGAGTTTCCCAGACTCCAGGGCACCCAGTCATCCATGGGGTTCTGCACAGAGGAGATGGAAATAAAGTGTATCGACTAACCAGGAGCTGGGGAATAGGAGTTTTGGCTTTGCTCCTCATCCTTAGCTTGACTGCTGTGGCTGGGAGCACCAAGAGGCCTTCTGTGGGAGAATTAGGCAGCAGCTCTATAGGTGAAGGCTTACTCCATGCTCCCCACGGTAGCCCTCCATGGCAGTCCATGATTCCAAATTGTTTATTGGTTGTTCATTAAAGAAAATGGATGCAAACCATACCAACTTCTCAGGGTGGACCTGAGATTAAATACCTTTTGCACAGAGGAAAGTCTGGAAAGGGAGGCTTATAGGCTAAGCCCTTAGGGCGTCTAGGTACCTCATTATCATAGAGAACACTGTTCTGGGCCTATGTGACCACAGGTCACGTTACCTTATGTGGGAAATAGGGTACGTGTTCCAGGCCAGGAACCTGGTAGGAAGCAGAGATGTGTACCATCTCAGGTGTGTACCCACAGACTTTCTTGGGGCCTCAGACATGTTCTACCCACCAAGCTTCCTGGCATGGTTTACCATCCGATATGGCTGCTTGGATAGTATAAAGAATAAAGATAGTATGTTAAGGAATTAAAATACATGTTGTATCAGTTCTGTGGAGGGAGGCACACTAATGCCTTGGAAGCAGAAACCTCACTATAAGATAGCACACTCTAACTGTGGGAATATAGGCCATAGCAGGACCAGCATATAGCATATAACAAACAGTTCAATGACCTTCTGCAAATGAAATGGAGCCTCTTTGTTGCTATTATAACCAGTTCTTGGGTGAAATAAAGTCAATACATCTATTAATATATTTGCATATATATTGAGAGGTGCACATGTGAAAGTCAGAAGACGGATTTGGAGAGTCAGTTCTCTTTCCACCTTGTGGGCCACAGGGTCAAACTCAGGTCACTGGGTTTAGCAAGAGGCTCTTTACCTTTATAGAGGATATGTTGACCCAGTTGCATATTTTGGACTTCTCTTGGCCATGCTCTGTTAAATATAGTTCTATACTAGGGATGGATCAGAGTCAGAGGAGCGCCTGCTGAGATTTCAATTCTCATGTTCCAGAACAAAGAATTGGACCAAGGATAGTTTGATCATGTTAGAAATAGCAACAGTTTATTAAAGAATTTAAAGACATTCCCAATAATATAAGTGAGCTGATGAGCCAGGACAGGTACAAAAATCAAAATCCTTGTGTCTGCTGAGTTCTGATCCTTCATATGTCATTAAAAAGCAGATGTCTGCTCTAGGAGATGACTCATACTTTATTCAGTCATGCTCTGATTGTTAAGGTAGAGAAGGATTTCAAGTCATTCTGACAAATGGCTTCTTTCTTATGCAATGGTTGATTTCTTATTCCCTGCCTCTATTGTCTTACCTCTTATCCTTAATCTACTTATTATTATTATTATTATTATTATTATTATTATTATTATTATTATTAATTTGTTATTATTCTCTGGAAACTTTATACATGAATAAAATTTACTTTTATCCTCCAAATACTCATGAATCCCCAACATAACCTTTTCCCACTTACATATCCTCTTCCATTTTATAAATACCGCCCCTCTAAATTCATAGAACTGTCAATATGCACTTGTGTGTGTGTGGCCATTCACTGCTGGATCATGGACACCCTACCTGGATAACACCCCTGCAAAATAAATCACTCCATCTCCCCTAGTAATCCTCAGGTAAGGTTTATATAATTTCAGGTTTGAATGACTCATTACCATCTTAAATCTCCATCAAGATACATACATTTTCATGTGTTTTAGTATGGTAATGAGCCCATAGTTCACCTTTGGACACTGTAAGAATATTTCGGTACTTACCACAGTGGCTTCTTGATATAGACTTCCCTAGAAATTTCCAGTCCTCTTCTTTGCCAACTTTTCTTTCTGCCATTTACTTATTTTACAACATATGGTGCAAAGCCTTCTAGGGCTTCCCTTTTCACCCAACTCTCCAACCTCACTGTTAACATGGTGCTTGGCAAACGCTAGATTCTTGGTCTTCTTTCATATTCATTTCTTATATCATCTTGGGGAACAAATGCAACTTCTGAGAACATGGACAGAGATGAGAGATCACAGGATGCCTTCAGAAACTCAGCTGAGGAAGAACAGACCCCCAGGGAAATTGGTCTTCATGTCTCAATGTGACTATTTAGGAGCAGTCACCTCCATCCCTATCCAAAGCCATAGTCATGGCATGCTGGGTGATGTGTTGCTAAGTTGAGTGGGCTGTGGCAGAGCATGTTTGCCATCCCAGCATGTGGGAGACTGAACATGGAGGTAGAGCCATCTCTTCCTAATGTTATGGGAAGTTTGGGAGAATCCTAGCAGAATCACTATGTTACTGGGGAAATTGAGGTCCCCACTTAGGGTTCATAGTCACATTAATAAAAGAATTTAAGAACACACTCAAAAGGAAGCAGAGGACAGTTGTGTCTGAGTTTAAAAGAAAACTCAAAAGCAAGCAAACCACAAATCTTTGCAGGTGCCTGCAGGATGGACATAGAAAAGAGAAATGGAGAACACCATGCTTTTGATTTAGGCATGTAGATCATGAGATAGATGAGCAGCCACATGGTGGGAAGGGGAGCTTTAGAGAAAGAGCAAAAACATGCCTTAGAATAAAATAGAAAGAAGAAAAGGGAAAGCTAAGCTTTTCTGAGTAATTCAGGAAATTGGGCAATCTTAAAAAGGTATAAGTAAGATACTGACCTTAGATACCTAGGAATACAATTTGTAATGGGAGGAAAAAAAAGCTATGGAATTGGTGAGCATTAACTAGATTCTGGAACTTTAATCTTTAAAGTCTCAGAAAGGCCCCTGTGTAAAAGACATGTCCCCAGAGTGGTGCTTTTGGGAGATGTCAGAATGTTCAGACTGTGGGATGTCCTGG
Source organism: Mus musculus (assembly GCF_000001635.26). NCBI lineage: Eukaryota > Metazoa > Chordata > Mammalia > Rodentia > Muridae > Mus > Mus musculus. The sequence goes on from NC_000072.6 coordinate 111,339,267, forward strand.
AGGGGAGGTACATCTTTAAGACACTGAGAGCTTGACTTTTAGACTGTGGGATTTGGGTGCCTCTCTCTTTCATTGTTGTCTCCTAACTTGCTACAGAAGCTTCTCTCTTCCACCTAGTCTCTGTCACTGCATTCTCATCAAATTCTCAATAGATCTGCTTGGTTATACACCAAAACATCAAAATCCATGGGGTCAAATAAATCTTTCTGTTTCTTTTAAGCAATTCCTTCCCAGTATTTAACTATACGTTTAGAAACTGGTTAACATAATAATGTGCCCATAAACCTTCATGGCTCTTTTTCTTGATCATTCAACAGTCACTGGTCAAAAAGGTTTACTTCCTTCTGCTCTGGTAAGGTTTAACAAATAACATAAAGGACAGCAATGGGGGTGGGGTGGATCAGGAAAAGTCCCTCTCAGGAAATGACTTACAAGTGGAGCATAGGGTCCTAAAGCCTGGCTCCTCTCTAGACACTGTTCCTTGTCAGACTGGTGCCTTGAATTCTGTCCCCATCCTCACTGTGCTTCAGTATTTTCAAAAATGTGGGTGAGAACAACAGCATCTGGGAGGAGTCGGATGAGAGCTACCTAGGGCTCTCCGTCACTAGTCCTTAGTGTGAGACCTGCTGGCTTCATCTCAAGTGCACCATTCCCATGGAGCCTTCACTGTGGCCCTCCTTTGTAAGAGAGACAGAGCAATCAGACATCTAAGCCAGCAGAACAGAACACATTTCGCCCAGCTCTGCTTCTCCCATGCCCCGCCCATCTCATGGTACACTTGCATCTACACTTTTTCTATTCATGTCTGGGTAGCTTATACATCCTTCCCTTTTTTTTCTTTCTTTTTCTCATAAGAGGCCTCCCATGCTGATGCTTGACCAGGATTCTGATTGGAGAAGAAGCATGGTTTTCATTCTATCTCAAATTTTGCAAGTAACTGTCACTAGTTTTCTCTCATGAAATGGTGTGCTCAACTAGCTTTTCTTTAATGGCTCCTTTCAACCCTAGCAATTAAACAGGTATCCAACAATTAAAAAGGTATTATGGCTTCTCAGAGTTGGAGTCTGTGTCTGACAGTAGGCATCTTGACTTGGCAAATATTTTCCCGCACAGGTACTTGTACTCAAGGCATTGATTTTTTTTATTATTTTTAATTGGATATTTTATTTATCTATATTTCAAATGTTATCCCCTTTCCCATTTTTGTCTCTGGAAACACCCTATCCCACCCCTCTCTGTTTCTCTGAGGGTGCTTCCCAACCTACCCACTCCAACCTCCCTGCCCTGGTATTACCCTATACTGGGACATCCCCTCCCATTGATGCTTGACAAGGCCATCCTCTGATACATATGAGGCTGAGGCCATGGGTCTCTCCAAGTGTACTCTAGATATCTGTGCTTTACTACGGATTAACCTAATGGTCACAAAAGTGTTATGTCAGGGACAGCAGATGTAGAATAAATGGCCATTAAAAGGGCTAAAGATGGCCAAAGATAATTGGGGTCTGGACTTGCCACATTCCAAAATCTCCACACTTCTAAGTTTTAATAAGTTATTCAGCCTCACATAAGGTAGAATAGAAGGTATATCTCCTGGAAACTTTTGTTCACATGGAAGGTATGAACATTCAAACTATCTACTTTATTTACATTTTCTCTATCAGAGACACAGAGTCATCTACCACTCTGAGATTTATTGTCTTACTGCCGCAGGAAACATGCATAGTATAGTGTCATGTCCATGATAAGCTCTGAGTCTCTGCTATCTCTAATTATAAGTAGGCAAATATTCTAATCTATCTGATGCATACTCACTGGTTATCTGACTTATGCTGGGCTTCTTTCTATAAGGTGAAGACTCAACCAGTAAAAACCTTCATCTCTATCCTCATTGAATTTAGCACTCAGCATTGTAAAGAAATACATATGACATCCTAATGCTCTATTACAGTCAGCAGGATGTTATACCCATGACAACTCTTAAACTGTATATGCTTATCTAAGGGGATTGCAGCTAGATAGGAAATGAAGACTATTGCCCTTGCAGAGGTGGCCCTGAAAATGATGGATACAGAAACTAGGGTAAAGAGAGAGGATGAGAGGAGTAACAGATCCACCAGAGGGGTCAGAGAAGGACTGCAGTACTTTGATATGGCCAGTCTTTGACGGAAACTAAGATATGTACTTGGTTGGATAAGCATGAGGACCTAATTTCAATACCCAGAATATTTTTTACAAAGCTAACTATAGCGGTAAATGGTTATAAATCCAGTGCTTGGTGGGGTAGGATAGAAGAAACTCTGTAGCTCACTGATTAACAAGTCTACTTACTTAGTGAGGCCATGGTTCAAGAAGAGAGCCTGTCTCAAAGACAAAACAAAGCTAGATGAAGAATGATAAAAGAGCATGCATGATGTCAACCTCTGGTGTCCATGTGCACATCTACACATATGTACAAAGGCACATAAGAATATACACCAAACTACACATGAATGTGCACACATGCAAGCATGTGCACACACACACACACACACACACTCACACACATGCACACATACACACACACACACAATTAAAAAATATTCTAATAAAGGGCATGATGGAAGGGCCTCCAGAACTATTGCAGGGCTACTACTAGAATAGGCCTGCAAGCCTAGGAGAGAGGAGAACAAAAATAAAAATGACAGGAAAAGTGGTGAAGATAAAGGAATTGATGGAGACCATGGTGATGATAAAAATGAGAGTCATTGTGTTAGCCACTGTTCTGTCGTTGTGACAAAATATCTCAACCAAACGTACCTCATAAATGGAAGAATTTTATTTGTTTGTTTGTTTGTTTGTTTGTTTACTTTGCTCATGATTCCAAACTGGAGAGTCTATCAAGGCAGAAAGGAGTGGCATAGTGACAGGAATAAAAAACTGGCTTGTCACAGTTAATCCACACAGGGAGTAAACAAAAATAAGAGGAGGAGAAATACAGAAAATAGGCAATGCCAGGATATAAACCCTCAAAACCTACTCGAAGCCAGGATATACTTTCTTCCACAAAGATGTACCTCTTAAAGTTTTCATAAGCATCTCAAACAGTGTCACTGACTGGAGACCATGAATGCGAATGCAGGAATCTATGGGAACATTTACCATTCAAACCACCACAGTGAAGACAATGATAAAAGAGTGTGATGATAATATCTTCATTAGAAAAATAATGCTTCATTATAAAAACCGGAAACTTTACTTATTTGTCCCAGGACACACTAATTTTATCTTGTTTTGATGTAGTCAATAATAGAATTAGTACACCCACTTTTTGAATGGATCATAATGGCTAAACATTATTGACATAGCCTAAGCATTAAACTATTATCACTTCAGAGCTCTAGATTAAGAAAGTAATTACAAGGCTTTAATAGTTAATTCCTACCTGCCAAGTCTTATGAATATCATAGAGCTATCTCTAAGGCTGAGTAATTTTTGAACTGTTGACATGGTAACTGTTTTGTAAAAGCAATCTCTAAGGTTGCTGTCAATCTTAAAAGCAGTTCTCAAGAATCATGCTCAAATATGGCCATTGATACTAGAAAAATTCTCTAATAAAAGCATGCCCACCAAAGGGGTTGATTTTCTTGAGAAAAGATGTCAATTTACCCCCAATAGAATTTCTGCAGTGCTGATTTTGTTTAATCAAATATAACAAAATAATTGGGCTCTGAACAAATGGCTTATTATAGAAACGTGCAGGTTGGCAAGAAAGATTGAAGCATGCCTTTCAGTAATGCTTATGTATTAGCAGTTACTTTTTTCATTTCAATGGGCAATTACCAAGGGCCTGGCACGAAGGGCATCCGTAGGATGTATCGTCCCCTGCACAGCTGCTTGACTTCTCCTGCAAGATAAAAGCAGGTATTTGCAAATGTGAACATTCTGAGGACTGAAGGGAAGGAAAGAAAACCATATTCTTATTGATTATACACCATGTCTGGAAAAGGATAAAAACCAAGTTATATTTTCTGCATTTATTTACAAATACATTTCCTACTGTAGCTGTGTGTAACACCCCTGGACGCCCTGTTAAAAAATAAACAGAGTCTGGGGATGTCACTCAGTAGATTAAATGTCTGCTCTCTAATCAGGAGGACATGAGCAGGCATGTAAAACCGAGGCAAGGTAGCAGAAAACTGTATCCTCAGACTGGTGGGAAGAGGAAACAGGTAGATACACAAGAGCTTTCTGGCCAACCAATCCAACATAAACATTAAGTTCCAGGTTCAGTGCAAGCACATGCCACAAAAGAAAAAAATACGGTAGAAAGATATAGAAGAATACTCCCAACATCTACCAATGGCCACAATGATTAACCACATACATATGGGCGTATATACTCTGCAAATTATACACATCACTTACACTGTGTATAATACACATGCTCACATTTTTAAAAAGATAAGTAATTGTCTTAGTTAGGGTTTCCATTGCTGTGAAGTGGCACCATGATCAAGAGAACTCTTATAAAGGAAAACATTTAATTGGAGCTGGCTTACACTTTCAGGACTTTAGTCTATTACCACCGTGATAGGAAATATGGCAGCATGCAGGCAGACAGGGTGTTAGAGAAAAACCTGAGATAGATATCATCTTATCTATAGGCATCCAGAAGGAGACTATATTCTACATGTAGCCAAAAGACTGAATTCCATACTGCATGTAGCTTGAACTTATAGCCCACCTCCCCAGCAATATTCATACTCCAACAAGGCCACACCTTCCTCAACAAGGCCATATCTCCTAATATTGCCACTCCCTAGGGGCCAAGCATTCAAACACATGAACATATGGAATGTGTTGCAAGTTCTGATTTGCAGGCAAGCCTCATCAATTCAACACACTCAAAATGAATCAGAAGCCTCCTAAGCAGACCAATCTATAAATATGTTTTAGAATCTTCCATCATGCCCCTCATATTGTTAACAAAGATGACTGCTATAAGCCACCACTCCTTGTCCCACATTCTCCTCCTACTCTTCTGCCAAGTTGAATGATTATGAAGAAGTCCATTGTTAAACATGATCTGTATAACCTGGTGTCTATATCTTTAAGAATGGCCACAGCAGGCTGCCACAGACTGGGTAACACACAGAGAGATGTATTGATTCCATTGGTGCTCTAGAAGACAAATATTCAAGATGCAGAGGCCTTTGGGGACTATGTTGGGGTTCACTTGGTGGCATGCAAATGGTCAACTCCTTGCTGTTTCCTCCTGTGGCCCTCCTTCTGTTCAACTGCATCATTTTTTTCTAGTCCTCATCTTATAGGCATGTGTCTTGTAGAACTAGAGCCTAACATGTATAGCCTCATTTAACATCATGTAGTGTGTGTGTGTGTGTGTGTGTGTGTGTGTGTGTGTGTGTGTGTGTGTTGTACATGTGTGTACACATATGCACTTGTAGATACATGCTTCCCACATAAGTCACCATGCAGAAGTCGATGCCAGGTGCCTTTCTAACCTGCTGTCCACTCCACTTTTTGAGACAAGGTCTCTCACTGAGCCTTGAGTTCACTATTGAGCCCTCAGACTTCGCCTCCCTCCCCACTATCTGTGTGACCCTTGATTTCAGGCTTATGAGTCATGTGTCATTATGAAAGAGACCGTATTAGGAGCTGTATGGCAGCAGCGATCACCAAAGGGATTCCTATGCTCGCTGTGGTCTGAAAAGCACCATACTAATATGGTAAACCTTGCCAGCCTTGGGGCCTTTACACAGGCTTTGTCACTTCACATGCTCCTGGCAATAGCTTTCATGTCACAGATCCCAAACCATGCTTTCTGCCTCTCTTGTGGTCGCCATAAAGTAATTGTTTTCAAGTTAATTTGTTTTCATTTCTTTCCTAATTAACAATTGTTACAACTCATACTTTATTAATAAGCTATATGACAGTACCCATACTTTATTAATAAGCTATATTTCTATGTCACTGGAGGGGATAAAGTGCCACAGGATGTTGAGAGAATCTGTGGGACAAGTGGGAAAATAATGGTTTGTTCTCTGTAAAATGAATAAGAAAGCACAAGAGGAAATCAAGGAGAAACAATTTTTTCTTTAATCTTAACTTTCTCTATGTTTTTAATAAGCTAACATGCACCCAGATTCCCTTGCTATGTCTGTATGAGGTGGGGTGGTGCTGGTGATGCTGGTGATTATGATGATGGTGGTAGTATATGAATTAATGTGTGTGTGTGTGTGTGTGTGTGTGTGTTTACTTGCCCATGTGCATGCAGGTGCACTGCTCACAGAGATCAGTACCAGATTCGTTTTATATTGCTTTCACATTACTTTTTGAAACAGGAATACTTGCTTAGCTTAGAGTTTACTGAGAGTGACCTTGTAGCTCACTAATTCGGCTAGGCTAACTTACCAGCAAGCTCTACGGACCTGCTTTTCTATGCCTTCCCCATGCTGAAAATACAGATGTGCTTTTGTGCCCAGCTTTGTACATGAGCATTATGCACTGAATAGAGAGAAGTCCTCATGTTTTCAAGCACTTAAGTGACTGAGCTATCTCTTCAGCCTCCTAGAATGTTTTTTTTTATTCCTGAAATTCTGCTGAGAAATCTTATTCACCACAGTTCTAATACTCCATACTAAATACTGCCTATCCTATACTGCCTATACCACATTGCCTATCCTGAACTGGCTTATCCTGCACTGCCAACCATACACTGTCTATCCCACATTGTCTATATTGAACTGCCTTATTCTGCGCTGCCTATCCAACACTGTATGTCCTACACTCTCTTTAATACACTGCCTGTCTGTCTGTCCTACACTGTCTGTCTATCCTATACTGTCTTTCCTACACTGCCTGCCTGTCCTACACTGTCTGCCCTACAGGATCTGTCCTACACTGTCTATCCTACACTATCTGTCCTACACTGTCTGTCTTACACTGTTTGTTCTACACTGTCTATTCTCTACTTCAAAAGCAAAGCTATAAGTTCTGAAGCTTAGAAACGCAGGAAGGAGAAGAAAACAATAAATGAAAGGCCTTATTGTCTCTGATGGGAGACCTACTGATCAGCATTCTTCCCCCCTAACCTGGCAGAGGATGTGCCTCACCCCAGGTGAGTGTGTGAAAAGCAATTTGCAAGTTGTCCTCAGCATGAAAACATAAAACAAATGCTCAGGCTGGTTAGAAAAGATTTAGTGTTGGAGATATGAACACTGACTTCTATTGTTCTTGCTTGCATAGTTTGTCATATTTAAAGCAGGTCAGATTCAGAAGGCTCAACACAAGGAAGAATTTCAAGGGCATAAAAGAAGGTAATTTTTTTCTCCCCAGGATTTATACCTTTATGTATTAATCCTGAAAGTTCTTTCCTGTGATAGAATCCGCCCCAGGTTTCATATCACATTTTAGCCTGTGTAGGAGATTAGAAAGACATATATCCAGGCAGTAGTTTTTAAGGTATAAGTAGAAGAAGAAAAAGAATAGTGCCATAGATAAAATGCTTGGAGATTTCAAATAGGGAAGAAGCCATTTATGGCTTGGCAGCAAAAAAGGAATCTGGGACCTTTTGTCTAGTTGCAGAGGAATTAGTGAAAATATCTTGTGTTGTCAAAGGGAATCCCTAGTACCCTCAGCCATGGAAGGAGGATAGCATAGAGGGCCAGCAGTTGGCTTAGGATAGGGGTAGGGGAACTTGAACTCTATGCATGTAGTGAAAGCCAATCCCTCAGTGTCTCTGGTGGACAGCTTGAAACCCTTACAAAATTTTAATTGGAGGAACTGGAGTCCACACTTTTTTCTTCTGCTGTTGCTCTTGGGAACAGGATGAACACAGTTTTGTAAACACAATCTTAGCCCTCACTGGTTTACATTCCAGTAGAAGGAGAGAGATAGACTAGGAAGTAAATACCAGAGGAGCTGATATTAGATAGCCATTGCTGTGGAGATAAATGGTAAAGAATAAAGAAACCAAAAATGGAAGCCCTAAGGTCAGAGACTGCAGCCTTAAGGGAATGAAACAATGGTAACTTTCAGAGACCAACAACAGAAATGCACAGAGAAAATGGGTTGATGGAAGATGACAGGAACTAGTGTTTCAACACCTACTGTTAGCCGGTAGGAAGGTACAAAGGGGAGTCTTGGTGACATTCATTATCTCTAATGATTGTAAACACTAGAACTCATTCACTAGGTGTCAGTTGATGTGTTCCCTTCATTTGCTTTCTCAGTAGCCTAGGAGGTAACCTTGCAGTCTCCATTCCATACTTTTAAATTTCAAGGTTCAGAGAGAATAATTTTGCTCTCAGGTGACTTTGCTAGGATGTGAACACATCCTTCCCAATACAACCTTTGTGTTATAAGTTCCTCTGGGTACATGATGAAGTCAGTTTGGAAGGCATCTAGAGAAAGAAAGATGGTCAACAGGTGCTCAGATATGGATGAGTCTGAACTGCTTTGACATGTGATGCTGGTATCGTTTGGCTAGAAGAAGCAGACCTAAGGATATTAGGAAAGTTAATTACATGGAATGAAGTAATCATCACAAGAAGTTCTTATATAAATTTAGAACTTTGTAAGTAGTTACTGTGTCTTAGATACCATACTACTTCCATATACACATCATTTGCTTAGTCTCCAAAACAATTAAGCTCAGAAAACCCAGTCTCCATGTAGTCTACTTTGCCTTTGACCAGACTGTCTGGAGGTGGAGGGTCCAGTGTTTGGACCTAAAGAGTGATTTTCCAACTCACACTCTTTCTATTTTGAGCTGCAGCTAAATTTATCAGTGGAGAAAGGGCAGTCAGTTCTCCCTGAAAGTGAGTTCTGTCCTTGGTTGTAGCTTCTGCAAGCCTCTTGTTCCACCTTCTCTGCACTCTGCTAATTGTGCTCACTTCTCTACCCAGCAATTAATTCCCTTCCATTCTGTAAGAAAATGTCAAGGGCATATCAACCACAAATGTTCACTCTATACATAGACATGCTTTGGATGCAAAGAAAACAGATGGGTCACTCAAAAGTGATCATAGATCTTGCGTTATATTTTCATTTAAATTTTTTTCCTCAGTGCTGCATGAAACTATGGGAAATAAATGTATGTATGTATGTATGTATGTACATATGTATTATGTATGTAACAAAATACTGTTTGCTCAATATATTGTATAAGGTTTAAAATTATATATATAATTATATATATATATATATATCACTTTAATGACAAAGTTTCATTAAAATATGAGGTTCAGAGGGAGTAAATAACTTGTTGAGAGTAGCCATGCCAGGACTAGAATACATGTACTTCTAATATTAAAATTTATTCTCTAAGTGGACTGAATATCTGGATACACCAAATCAAGTTGAAATATATGTGGGATATCTCAGAGAAAGATAAAGATGATAGGTAATGCATTTTGAGAGTAAAGCTTGAAATATTCTGACAATTAGTTATAGTGATATTTAGAAGGAAGATAATATTTTATTCTAGCTTTTTTTCTATGTATTTCATTTTAATATATCATCACCATACTGTCCACAAGAGGCCATCGGAACTCCATACTCACTGACTAACAGGGCACATCTAATTTTGGCTACAGAAAACCTACTCATGAGGAACTGTTCTTCTCTCCAGTCATCTCAATGTCACTAATCTCTCCACGATGCTGAGCTTCCAAAGTGAAGGGAGGTAGAGTCCTCATGAAACATACAGCTTAGCCCAAGGGATGGTGTTTAATCAAATGAGCAGTTTTAATAAGGAGAAAATATTTTTAATGCTGTAAAGCATATTTAAAGGTTTATAAAGGGAAGATTGATCCAATACAGTGGGACTAAGGACCACTCAAACAGTGACCTGGTGAATTCAAGAGCTGTAGGTCATTGTGTGTTTGTATATAAGACACTGTGGGCAGGGAACTTTGTGGATCTGAGGTAATATCAAGAGGAGGAAGCCACCTTATGGGTGTCCTGACAAATCGTGCATGGCTATTCAGAATGATTGAAAGCCACGAAAAGGCACAGAAGGGATTAAAAATAGGATCCCCTGATGTGGGAACAGTCTTCCTGCGGTGCAAGTAAAGGGCTTAGGAAGTGGCACTGGGAACAAGCATGGAAGAAATGTAAGACAGTTTAGCGAAAGATATTACAATGGCAAAGGTGAGAAAAGTTGGTGTCATCCATTCTCCTAGGCTTGGGCATCTTCTGTTTTGATTTGTCTTTTCTTTTGTTTGGTTTTATTTTTGGTTTGTTTGTTTGTCTGTTTTTATGTTATTGTTGTACCAGTTTAGTTTCTGGCAAATAAAACAGGGTCCAAAACTCAGTAATGCAGCAAATCCTCAATATATATGTTAAATGTAATAGTAATGAAGAGCTGAACTAGTCTGCTTAAGAAAGGAAGTTGATATATAACACAGAATACACTTTGAGTGTAAGTCATATTAGGAAGAAGGGCCTAGAGACCAAGATCAGGCCTTGAGAAGGTAGGACGAACTTTAGACTGAACATGGTACAATGGAAATAAGAGCCAGACATGTCTTAAAGGCCTTTAACATTCAGGCAGAAACATCATTGAGAGTAAAATAAACTATATATATATATATATATATATATATATATATATATATACATACATACATACATATATATATATATACATACATACATATATATATAGAGAGAGAGAGAGAGAGACAGAGACAGAGACAGAGAGACAGAGACGAGACAGAGAGAGACAGACAGACAGAGACAGGGAGAGAGACAGAGAGACAGAGACAGAGAAATATAGGTATATAGCCACTTAATCAGTCATGGTTCTCTAAAGAAACACACTGTGTGTGTGTGTGTGTGTGTGTGTGTGTGTGTGTGTGTGTGTGTGTGTGTGTGTGCGCGCGCGCGCATGTGTGTGTGTGTGTGAGAGAGAGAGAGAGAAAGAGAGAGAGAGAAAGAGAGAGTGTATATATATATTTATACATATAAAATGTGTGTGTGTGTGTGTGTGTGTGTGTGTGTGTGTGTGTGTGTGTGTGTGTGTGTGAGGCAACTCTAGTCTTCAGTCTATGTTGGAATCACAAAGATGTGGGTTCTAATACCAGAAAAGGAATGTTTCAACAGGGGCCTTCTAGTTATTATAGTTGATCTGACCAGCAAGAACAAGGGTAAGCTTGAACAAAATGGTGTGGTTCAGATTTAGGATGGGTCTTCTGATCTTAAATGATCCAAATAAGTAAATCCCTGACAGAAATGCCTAGTTGCTTGGGTTTTAGCTGATTCTAGATATAGTCAAGTTGACAACCGAAATTAGCAATCACAGCTACCAGGAAAGGCATGGCAAAAAGGGGCTAGGGAAAGGCCAGAGGAATATTTTCACAGAAAATCCTAGGAACAATTCCACAAAGGAAACATGGAGCTTAAGTGCTGACATCTTCCCAACTGTGGAGATTTACAACTCTAATATGTAACCAATCATTTTTAAATGAGCAGGTAAAAATTTCAGAGGACTAAGAGGTACTACTTAACAAGGACAAAAATAGAGTAGATGATTTTGTGTCACTATTTTCTAATTCACTATTTGTATTATTTTTGCTATTATCATTGTGTGTGTGTGTGTGTGAGTGTGTGTGTGAGCATGTATGTATGCATGCCATGGTGCATACATGGTTTTCAGCAGGTGGTTCTTTCCTTCTACCATGTTGGTCCAGGAGATCAAACAGATCCTCAGACTCAGAAGCAAGCGCATTTCACTGCTGAGCTATCTCACTGGTCCAAGATCTAGTGCTAAGCACATTAAATAGCATAGGCTTTGTCATAGTAACCATAGGAAGCTCTCTGTTGAGCTTAGTTAGCTCTGTGATTAGTTTGCTGCCTGATTACTGAAATCTTTCCAACCCTTAGCTCAAAGGCCTAGAGGTGAGGAAGGTTGGTTGTATCCTTCAGAAGGTTTTGAATCCCCAGGAAGATTCCAGTAAATGCAATCTACAAGCAGGGTTACAACACTGACTTAAATTTAAAGTTGACTTGGTGTTAAGATTTCAATGGCTTTACATCGGGTGAAGCTATGAGTCGTTTCCTGTACAGTCTATTGCATGTGAAGAGAAAAATACTGATGATAGCATGTACAAGACTTGTTTCTTAGAGTACATTAAGAAAGGATGATTGCCATAATTATAGGTTGTGAAGAAGTTGAATCTGCATTAATGAGTGTTTTTATTATAATGTAGAAGCCTTGAAATTCTCTCCTAGTCTTGTTAAACTGCCAACTGTTTAAAAATAGGGCCTGAGTTTTAAAACATATTGAGATACTTCAGAATCTGTGGAGACTTGAATGAGAAATGTCACTCGTAGTCTTTTTAGTCCCTAGTTTCTTGCACAGTTTATGGAGGTCTAGGTAGTGCATCCCAATTTGAGAAAGGATGTCACTGTGGGAGGATTTGAGATTCAAATCCTCTTGCCATTTCCTGTTTGCCTGATCAGCTTTGTGCTTAGAGTTGAGGATGTGCCTTGTCATCTTCCTCTAGCCCCCATGCCAGCTCCTTTCTGCCACTCACCCCTGTCATTATGGGATCATTTCTCTGAGGGTGTAAGCCTGAGTAAACTATACCTTCTATGAGTTGCCTTGCTCTAGCCCCTATGCAAGCTCCTTCCTGCCACTCACCCCTGTCATTATGGACTTATTTCTCTGAGGGTGTAAGCCTGTGTAAACTATTCCTTCTATAAGTTGCCTTGGTCATGGCACACTGTCATTGCAAGAGAAAAGTATTAATACAGAAAGAAGCCTTGGTTACCTCTTAGAGCTCCCATATTCTTAGTCCTCAGTAGAAGTCACACTGGCTCACTCCTTTTCTAGACAGCTCTACTCTCCTGTACATTCATTTTTAAACAGGTTTTTCCCTCCACCATAAAGCAGACTAAATGTATTTTAATGAACAAATGGCATTTCAATTAGGAAGCTTTTTGTTAATTAGCTCATTCTATGAACGTTCTAATAAGTCAGAATAATATTGCTGGCAATTTTACACTTAGAGACAGGTTGATTGATGGAATATAGAAATGGAATTTCACCAGGAAAAGTGTGCTAGCATGACGAACCATCCTTTGGATAGAAAGTATGTGCTTATGAGAAGGAACAAATGCCTTATAGATGAAAATGGACTCATCAAGGAACAAATAAAAAAAAAACTTTGTCTATTTAATTTAGTTCTTTTCTGTATGGTAGTGTCCCAGTTAGCTTTTTAAGATTCTAGCCATTCTAAGGTCTACACAGACTTTGTGGAGTAACTCTTTTCAAGGTTTAGAACATAGTTTTCCACCAAATATCTCAGGTGAAAGATGTGGAGCCAGTGAGCACCATGATACTGTTCTATTGCTTGAGAGTAATTCAGAAGTACTCTGCATGCCTGCCTGTCTAAATCTGTATTTCCACATCCACTTCACTAAAAATGATCAGAAGGTCAACAAGTGTTTCTCATCATGTGAGTTTCCACTTATCTTTTCTTCTGGAGTTTCCAACTACCTGTGCATCCATTGGTGTCTTTGTCAACGTATGATTGACTTACTGTCCATGGTGATGTGTTGGACGGTCAGCATGTACTAAACCCAAAGTTAGAAAACAGTTACTCCTTAGAATGTTGATATGTATTTAGTAAACTCTCCTTGGAAAGTTACTTGCCATTGAGAAAAATTTGTCATTTAAAGTTCAAAGTTTCACAAAAGAACTTAGGCTGATTTTGGTCACATAATTATGCCATCTGTGACATAGTTTTTTACATCTGTATGGTTCAGATATGACACATCATTCTGCTGCCTTTGAAAGGTTTCAGGTTTGGAGTTCAAGAGGGTGAGCTTGGCTGCCCTTTGGATAAGATATTTATCGCAAGAATTATTAATGCCATAAACCGGCAGACAGCAATATGGATGTCAGGGGCACTGGGGAGAAGAGCAGCCCTCGTGGCTGAGTGTAGACTGCTCAGAGGAAGCAAGCAGAATCTGTACCACATGACAGCTGAGTAGCTCATAGTACTTATTGTCACTGAATCAAGTGTGAAGGAGAAAAGGACGAAAAAATGTAGAAAAGCAATGTTCTTTAATTTATTTAGTGCAAATTTCTATAACATTGGGGATGGTAAAATGGATGAATTCTGTAAATTGCATGTCCATGATTAACACTCTTGTGCATTGTATCTTGGCTTCTAAGTAAATGAACTTCTTTCTTTGGGATCATCCTTTCATGGTTACAAAGATACCATAATATTTCAAAGCATCATGTGGGCACAAAGTTTGGTAACTATAGCCTTGTTCTTAATTCCACATCCACATTATGAATCCTTAGCAACCAATCCAAGCAGCCTATAACCTGTGCACCATGACTTGTATTTATTATTGGTACCAGATGTAAAGGTCCTTTTATTTATTTATTTATTTATTTATTTATTTATTTATTTATTTATTTATTTATTTATTGCCTAGAATGAGGATCTCAGCAGCTCTTCCCTGGGAGCCAGATCCTGAGATCAGCTATCAAATAATCATAACTTTGAATGTGTCAGAGAGGGAAGGAGGACTATATCTCCTTGTTTCAGTCCTTATGCCCATTGAATTGTAAAGACTGATATTTTGTTTGGATCATAGAGAATATAAGGGCTGGTACTTTGGGGTGGATGTTGAAGTTTTCAGTTGGGATGGAGGGAATGATTGCCTTTGCTAATGGTGTCTTTGGGTCAGGATCAAAAACCTAGAACATCCTCTGATCTTCAATAGCCCTAAGAAAACCTCTGGGAGGGAAGAGGTGTTGCTCAAGATCCCTCACCAAGAGGGAGACAATAGTCTGAGGAGAAATCCAGGACCTGTTGGACATGATTTCCTGAGGGTTAGGAAGGGGAACTGGAATCTGGCAGTGTGGCCACTAAGAGTGAAGTGAAAACTTCCAACCAAAGGAAACTGAACAGAATGTGTGTATTGGCTGCCTGAGGGAACCTACCGTAACCAATGAAGACCATAGGGGGTACAGTCTCCCCAATCCCACAGGACAGAGCAGGGACATGGGACACTCCATGGCTGATAACCTGTTTAGGGCAACAGTGATGGTGGTGGGCTGCCTCCCAGTCAACCACTGTTGAATGAGTACATAGGTTATCAGGATGTCTGCAACTGTGAGAATTGGGTTAGGGGGTAGGGTTCTGTAGACCAAATCTGAGTCAAAATTTTGTAGGGAACCCTAACATCTTTTTATCAACAGTGAGCATCATTTTGTAGGGAACCTTAGAGTTGGCTCAAGACACCTCAAGACCAAGTTCAATATGAAAGGAATGGTATTGGCTCAGGATTTCCAAGACCAAGTTCTCAACACAAAGGGGATTTATTTGTCCCAGAGGTACAGAGGTAGAGAATAAGAGACAAAGGCAGGAAATAGAGGGGGAATGGGAAGGGAACAAGGGAAAGCAGAAAAGGATATTTGTCTTGGACAAAGAACTGCAGAGAGAAAACAAATGTGGCTCATAGGCAAATGGCAGTTTATAAAGAACAAAGGGGAAACCCGCTATTAGGATGAGGTGTTTCATTTAAATTTGGTATGTTGATTAGGTGAGCCAAGGGGGGATTTTGATTGCTGGACTTCAATACTTTGACAGCTGGACTTTGGCAGTCAGCCTCGGGAAGAGGGGATGGACATATAAGGGAATAGACCTTGGGGGCTAGCTTTAGGAATGTAGTCTAATGGATCTCCTCAAGGCAGAGAGAACAAGGGAGAAGAGCAAGGCCTGCCAGTGCCATACTTACCAGCTCCAGATGGCCATAGTCCCTTCAGTTTTCTTGGAGAAAAACATACCCCTCTCTGGTAATTTAAACCCATATCTTCTAAGTAAGATGTCATATACCCCTGTTTTTAACCCAAACATTGTATATTTAAAATCTGGCTTCCCATCTAATTGAAACGCTGTCTTGTTGCAGAATTCAGAGGAAACTGAAACTCACCATCCTATGGCCATTTTGCAAACAGCATTGGTGCCATCCTTGATTTTTTTTTTTACAACTATAAATGACTAGCATTTTTCAGTAGTTCCCTGTGAGCATTTGTAGCTGTGATTTTTTTTCATAGAAAGTAAAGTGTTATATCCGAATAGATGGCAGTAGGCATAGTCAAATCATGTGCATCCCATTTCCTGGAAAACTAGGGCACTTGTCACCTTCATAGGACAGGAATAATATTTTCAATCATGTTATTTAGTAGCCCAGGGAGTAAATTTAGATTTTTGTTCATTTGGAGCAAGAGGTGACTGAGATGCTTTAATATACATAATTAAACAGAGTTGAAATCGACTTTAAATGAAAATTGAAAACAAATTAAGCAATCACTCACTGTAATGCTTGTGGTTAGAGCCGTGTATATTTAGATACACTGAGAAGAATAGAAAAATGTCCTGCATTCACAGGCATTTGCTTTATTCCAAGAGGAAAACCGTGTGGTGGCAATATTTGGAGTCATTGCAATGCCTAATGTTGGAGTCCGACAGCCACAAATTCAGCTCATGGAATTCACTTATTGGCTTTATGCACTAGTCTTGTAGTGACCATGACACAGTTCCTTTAATATGACATCGAACAGTCTTTGTGTTAATAATAGCAAAGTTTTTTAAATGTGCCTACTTCTTAGAGTCTGACACTTAAAAAGTTATCGCCTATCATTTTCTGTCTTATTACAAGTTTTATTTCCTTAATTTTATGGTTTCGGGTGACTGCCAATGACTTACTGCCTCAAAAAGAAATTGTTGCGAATGAACTTATTATTATGGCTCATATTTAGTTAGATTTATTCATGCTGACTTGAATTTTATGCTCAGGCAACTGAGTTCACACCAAAGTCCTCAGAACATTCTTGGGGCTCGGGTTCAAGTTTAAATCCAACTGTTACGAAGTTATGACATTTTATCCCTTAATTCATGCAGGGCTGTTTGTTGAATAAGGTCTTTTGGTTCACAAATTAAATGTTGCTCATATATAAAAATTGATGGGAACAAGCTTCCTGCTCTGCACCGTGTTCCACATTAACAGCACCAAAATTCCAACGACTGATAAAGGTTCATTTCCTTCTTCCCTTATCTCTAAAAAAAATATTGATTTAAAAATGTTTTGAAGTTTCCAGTATCTTTCTAATCTGTTTTTTTTTGTTCAATTATATTAAAATTCCAATTAGGTCAATATTAATCACTGGAAAGAGAGGCCCATTGGACACACAAACTTTATATGCCCCAGAACAGGGGAACGCCAGGGCCAAAAAGGGGGAGTGGGCGGGTAGGGGAGTGGGGGTGGGTGGGTATGGGGGACTTTTGGTATAGCATTGGAAATGTAAATGAGCTAAATACCTAATAAAAAATGGAAAGAAAAAAAAATTAAAAATTCAATTAATGAAAATCAGCCATAGCTCTTTGATGAGATTTATTTTGTAAAATAATTAACTGGAAGTTTATCTTTCTGAGGTTGCTTCTACTGAAACTATGTAGTTAGTGTGACTTTTTCTCAGGCTCTTAGTTACAGGCAACAGAAGTATAAATCCTACTGATGTACCATGGGTGACGTGTCAGGCAGGAGTGAATATAGTATCTCACACAATGACATAGTCTAAGGCAATGCCTCCTTCAGGCACTACTACATCCAAGACCTCAGATAGCCCCCTCGATTCTGTTTCTCTGTCTGACTCTTTGTCTAATGCATTTATTCCTGCAGCTAGAAGCACTGGCCAACTAGGACAGTAATTTTTATTTCCTATAATACCAGGTAATGAAGTGAAACTAAATTCTGTGTCAGGGGCACAGGGATCTCATGGCTCAGAGTTTCAAATGTGACACTAGTGACCCCTGAATAGGTCTGAGCAGCATCACCTGGGATTGTGTTAGGGATGTTCATTCTCAGGCCCTGTTCCAAACTCAATGGATAATCTGGGCATGGATCTCAGCAAGTCTCATAAAATTCCCTCCAAGAGACCACTATCTTGCTCAAACTAGTGAACCACTCCAGTGTGTTTTCTGGTCAGGTCTGAATCATGTGCACAGGCCTCAGCTTCTGTGTGTAATTTACAATCCCACGGGTAGAAAAGGAATCTGATGAACCCTTAGCAAGAAAGGAAGGCAGATGGAGTGGCGGCCACAAGGGACTAGGGCATTCATCTCTACAACAAAGTTCTTCCTAGTGTGGAATGCTGTTTCCCAGAACACTGCGGGTTGTAATGACTTTCCCAGAAAGCCAATATTCCGACAGAGCCAATACATTTTCTCCTATCTGCTGTGCCACGGAGATTCAGTTTCAATTTTTTCATTAGAAGGGTGGTTGGCAAACCTTTAAATGTTTTCAGACCACACAATTCCTTAAATTTCCTTATCCAATACTTCTTACAGGTTGCAAAGAGGTCTAGTTCAGTTGCTGCCTAGAATAATGAACACTATTGCTGTTCACAGATAAGGAACCAGATGGATCTAGCTATTCTTACAGCTGTCAATGTCCATGACCATTATATTAGGGAAGTTTACAGGGTCTATAAAATCTGGAATGGGGTGGGAACAGGTAGTCATTACTGCACTATTGTGTAAAATATTAAGCCTGTGTGTGTGTGAAAACAACTAATTTGAGAAATGAATTATTTGCCATATTTACTGTATGTTTCTGTGCCCAACCATCATCCACTCAATTTGAGACTTATGTGCTCATCTTGTCAGGGATGTAGTTGGATATAAGGATATATTTCCTTATATCTCTCTTGAGCTGGTCTAGGGAATTTCCTGGATTAGTGTTAGCAGCTGCAGCAATGTTGGTATTGTTTGTCTTTGTTGTTCTTTCTGATTCTCTTCTTTTATAATGATCTGACTGCCTTGTCTCCTTTCTTGTGCTACATACAGATAGAGGACATGCAGTGGGGCAAAGGAGTCCGGGAGATCCCACCCTCTGTGTGCACATTGCCATGCAAGCCTGGGCAGAGGAAGAAGACACAGAAGGGAACCCCTTGCTGCTGGACTTGTGAGCCCTGTGATGGATACCAGTATCAATTTGATGAGATGACATGTCAGCATTGTCCCTATGACCAGAGGCCCAATGAGAACCGAACTGGCTGTCAGAACATCCCAATCATCAAACTGGAGTGGCACTCCCCCTGGGCTGTAATTCCTGTCTTCCTGGCAATGTTGGGGATCATTGCCACCATCTTTGTCATGGCAACCTTCATCCGCTACAATGATACACCCATCGTCAGGGCATCTGGGCGGGAACTCAGCTATGTTTTATTGACAGGCATCTTTCTCTGCTATATCATCACCTTCCTAATGATTGCCAAGCCAGATGTGGCAGTGTGTTCCTTCCGACGTGTCTTCTTGGGGTTGGGTATGTGTATTAGTTATGCAGCCCTTTTAACAAAAACCAATCGGATTTATCGCATATTCGAGCAGGGCAAGAAATCGGTGACAGCTCCCAGACTCATAAGCCCAACATCACAACTGGCAATTACCTCCAGTTTAATATCGGTGCAACTTCTAGGTGTCTTTATTTGGTTTGGGGTTGACCCACCCAACATCATCATAGACTACGATGAGCATAAGACAATGAACCCAGAACAAGCCAGGGGAGTTCTCAAATGTGACATCACAGACCTTCAGATCATTTGTTCTTTGGGATATAGCATTCTTCTCATGGTCACATGTACTGTGTATGCCATCAAGACTCGGGGTGTACCAGAGAATTTTAATGAAGCCAAGCCCATTGGATTCACTATGTACACGACTTGTATCGTATGGCTTGCCTTCATCCCAATATTTTTTGGCACAGCGCAATCAGCAGAAAAGGTAAGTGAAAATGTTCATCTCATTGGTGCATTCCAGAAATGTCTAGTTTTGCATGTATTAAAACCAAATTGATTGTGTCCTCCAAAGGGATTTATATTTATATAAAAGGTGCAAAAATAGAAAAAAAAAATCTTGGATTGATAGGTTAATGAGCAGGAGTCTAGAATTTTCAGTAGGCTGTTTTTCCTTGAACCTACTGATAACTAATGACATGTGACCTTTCCAAGTGAATATGTTTATTATAAAATTAGCACAATTAGGCATTATCTAAGACAAGATGATCTAGTCTAAATAAAACATTCCCCCTTACTCACTCACCACTTCTATGCTTAGAAGCATGTTTCTTTAGGATAGAATTTGGCTTTGGTACCTATGTTTTAGCTGGGTATAAATGTACTATGCTCATAAATAACACCATTTTAGATCAGGAGTACTCAACCTGTAGGTCATATCCTCTTTGGGTATTGAACAACGTTTCACAGGTATTGCCAAGACCATGAGAAAACACAGTTACTTACATTACAACATGGCAGTACAAACATTGCAGTTTTGAAGTGGCAATGAAAATAATTTTTGGTTGGAGGTTATCACACATGAGGAGCTATATTAAAGGGTCACAGCATTGATGCTCTGTCTTCTTAGTAGCTCTTCTAGACTGTTACTGAAGATGAGCTTATGGATAAGAACATTAGTTATACTGTATCAGGTTCCTGATAATTTAATACACCTTAATTCCAGTAGACAATCATAATGAGATCTAGGGCACTTTCTGAGAGAAGCAAGAAAGATGGGATGATAGATAGATAGATAGATAGATAGATAGATAGATAGATAGATAGATAGATAGATAGATGACTGATAGAGAGAGATCAGGCTGTCATAGATTGAGGTTGGTGCAAGATAAAGTTAGTATACATATCCCTACATATATTTATAAATGAATGAATCTATAAATTACTTGACACTCATATTTTGTTTTAAATATGGCTAATGTATATTTAGTTGTACTTGTCATTTATATGCCAAATAGGTAACCCTGCAGTATTGATCCTACATTCGATGTATACACACTTGGTTTTTACACTTGTCCATCTGGCTACAGTTTTATATATAAGCAAATTACAAAGGCCTAAAATATCAATGTGGAAATTCCTCAACTGGTGTGAGCAGCTCTGACAGGGTAGTATGGCTGATGTTAGAATAGAGACTGAGTCCCTAGTCACTCATACAGGAGAGAGTGTTATTAGAAATTGAGCACACATTAGAACATCAGGAGTCATCTTGTTGCAATTTAATTTGAATAAACATGTTAATTATTTTGATTTTTTACATTAGTGTGTGTATATATACAGGTACATGCATCCATGCCACAACATGCATGTAGACATCAGAGAATAATGTGCCGAGGCTAGTTCTCTCCTTCTAGCATGTGAGTGTCAAGGACTAGCCCTAGGTCAGACAGCAAGAGCCTTTATGTGATGATTCACAGTTCTGGCCCTCGTACAAAACTTTTAGATGTGTAGAGTCTTAGATGGAGAAAATGGGATTGAGTTAAATACATAAAACATATAAAATTGATACTGCCAGAAACCATTCTAGTAATTTATTAAAACCTCCGTTTCCTGTGTATTGTTTCTAAAAGATTAGTGGCATTGAGCTGATTTTCCTGCTGAGATGACGT
Organism: Mus musculus; assembly: GCF_000001635.26. Taxonomy (NCBI): domain Eukaryota; kingdom Metazoa; phylum Chordata; class Mammalia; order Rodentia; family Muridae; genus Mus; species Mus musculus. Next base: position 111,360,762 of record NC_000072.6, read on the forward strand.
CAGTAACCTAAATTGTATGATTCTACATCTGTAAGTTTGCCCTTTTTAAATAGATACTTCACAAAATGAAGCAGAATTCTCAGACTAAGACAATGAAGAGCACCAAATGGCTAGAGACTATAGCTTTCCTCATAAAATATTGTAGAGGAAATTCTTCTAAAATATATAGTCATTGAACACTGGCTGCTTCCAACAGTATTTTTCAGATTCATAATGCATGTTTATTGTCTGTGAAACCAACTTGAATTTCATTTTATTTCCTTTCTCTATCCCTGGGCCAAGGGAATAGTAAAATATGAGTTAGGGTACTGAAATGCAATAGAAATAAAAGAAATTGTAAATGTGTGCTGGTAGATTGGTAATATATATATATATACATATATATTTGGAGGGAACAATGCCTGCCATCAAAACTCATGAAGATAATTCTTTTACTGTTAAAATGATGTCATGTCTAGCAAGTTAAAGGCATTAATTTTATCCTATGTACTAATCCTTGGTGATCTAAAACGCAGCAACCGTTGCAGTTACATTGAAAGTATGTCTTCTTATATGTTATGTACTTCTTCTCAGTGAGCTAAACAGAAGGTCTAGCTACAGTAGCATTAGAAGGACTGTGTTGTAAGGATGCTTTGGAAATGTTATCCCTGTGTTGTTTGTGTTATTTCCTTCTTTGTTTTGTGTCATATCTACTTGTGACTGCAGAGTCTTTTCAAGTAAAATCACATATGTGACACTTTACAACCCTGAAAATGGTAAGAGATTTGGGGAAATCAATTCATTGGTTCTAGTTTCTGCTAATGAAATTGTGCTGGTAAAATCAGACCATGGAAGAGTTTCAGCTATCCTCAGAACAGACCGTATGATTTCTAATCCCTCGGCTTTACAAAACATATTTTCTTTGTATACTCTTTATGGTTTGTGATTATTTTACATGGTTCACTGGCACAATTAAAAGTATTAAACTGCCAAGCAGGAACAGTGAGTTTCTACATGAAAATGCACATGTTCTAATGACAGGCATATGGCTAGGAAAACAGGAATAATCAATTAAGAAAATAACTCTGTGTATATGCAACCATAGCATTTAAATTATGCAAAAAGGCAAGTTGCCCAAAAAAAACAAAGACGTCACAGTAAATTGCATTTTTTTTTATCTTGGCAGCCTTACAGAATCACACACATTCCATTTTGTTCTGATTTAATAGTTTAAGCACCCCAAGTAGAAGAATTCCATTGTCTTGGGGAAGAAAAGCAAGCAGTAAATTCCATAATAACTATTTACTGTGTTGTAGAATTGAAATCCATTTTGATTCTGCTAGGGATAGCTCTGTGAAATATCTCACTGGTTGATTTTATTAGTTTAACACAGAGGCCAAACAAAGTTCTTATTTGGAATGTAAAATGTCATCCCCAATGAAATGTACTTTTTAAATTCAAGGATAATATAAGAGATCACTGTCACCTTGATTGATGATTGCTACCCTAAGACTTGCTAGAATGGAAGGCCTACAGTGAAGATAGCAGTGTTAATCTATGGCTATAGTAACAGATTCTGTGGTTTGGGAATTATGTATAGGCATGACTGTAGAGAGTCCACAAAATAGTACAAGTAGTGAAATAATACTATGTTAGAGGCTAGATAGTTTTTTGTACTGTGCTGTTATGTTGTTATATTGTGGCACTGTCTACTCAAGGATTAGATTGTTCCCTAAGAAAAGCAATGATTTGTCATCTGTGGCTACATTCTTAGAAAGAGTTGTCCACACAAAGTCCATGTTGTCAATATTTTAGGAACCCTTTAGCTAATCCATACATTCTCAAGCTTTGTAATTACATGCTATCTGAAGAACCTAGGTAAGTTTGTAGTACATAATCAATCAATGGTCTGGTGCATGATCTCACAAGATCATGTTCTCTGGTAACATTATAGCTATAGTTTGAGAGAGTGAACTGTGCTGTTTGAACAGTAAAAAAACAAAACAAACAAACAAACAAGAATGGTGGCATTGCTGCAAGCTTCAGGCTGAACCCATGGCATCATGAGCTGCCTTTCTTTAAATTGTATCTTCCATGTGAGGAGTAGCATAAGCTTTGTCAAGCCTGACTGTACATAGGAAAATGTAACTTGGCAGACAGGTGGGGATCAGAGGCCACAGATGTTATGTTGTTGTTTGGATAGGGATATGGTGAGAAGAAGAGGAGGCATGGGTTCCAGCAAATGAAGGGTGGAGAGTATTGTTGAAAGAGATTGCAAGGATGGCAAGGTGTGATCTAGTATCTTGTCTTTGGGCCATGCTTCCATACAAATCAGAACACCAGGGTACATAGCAAAACTTCAAAGACATAATCCCTTTTCTTTGATGTAGTATTATTCCATTATATAATAGAAGTGCGGCAATTGATAACAAACATCTGAACCAGCATTGGGCCCAGACGGAACAGTAGGAGAGGGAGATAGGAATATTTCTAAGAAAATGAGAATTTTGTCTTTCACACATAAGAGGTTGCTTCCAAAATATGACCACAAAGTGTAACCTGCACCAAAGGGATTAGAATTATGTGGGATATGATAGTCCTATTCTCAAATTCCAGCGTTTGTCTAAAAAAGTAACACATAGCTGCTGTCACCACACCAAACTAGGAGACTAGAACTGGAGGTTTTGGTTTGTTGTGTTTGTTTGTTTGTTTGTTTGTTTTCTTGTGGGTTTCCTAGTTTGCTGTTTCTGTAATAAACACCATGGCCAAAAGCAACTTGGATCTGGAAAAGGGTTGGTGTGACTTACACTTCTGTAAGACATAGAGACAAGCCAACCTGGAAGCAAAAACTGTGGAGGAAATCTGTTTACTGGATTGCTTCTTATGGTCCTCAGGTTGGTTTCTTATAAAACCCATGGCCACCTGCTCAGGGAGGCACTCCCCAACATGGTTGGGCCCACCCATATTAACCATTAAACAAGAAGATGGCATACAGAATAACCTAAAGGCCAGTCTGACAGGGGTAGTTCCAGAGTAGAGATGCCCCATTCCTAGGTGACTGTACTTTGTTTAATTTTGATAATAACTCACCAACAAAGTGGGCTTAGGTTTTTTTGTTATTGTTTTCAACTTGTTTTGTTTGTTGTGTCATTTGTTTTTCTTGAGAAAAAGGAGATTTCGTTCTCCAGTCTTGGCTGTTCTGGAATTCACTGTGTAGGCCAAACCGGCCTTAAACTATCGATTCACCATGCTCTCTCCATCTGCCTCCAGAGAGCCATGGACTGTAGACAGGAGCCAGCACATCCAGCTGGAAGGAATCGTACAGCTCTAAACTCATGTTCTCTCTCTCTCTCTCTCTCTCTCTCTCTCTCTCTCTCTCTCTCTCTCTCTCTCTCTCTCTCTCTCTGTGTGTGTGTGTGTGTGTGTGTGTGTGTGTGTGTGTGTGTGTGTGTGTGTGTGTGTAAAGGGGTGGGAGATACTATCAAAGCCAAACACATCTTCAACATTGTCTAAAATACTTTCTTCCATCCCATTGATGTTTCCCTACTAACTCTCCTTGTACTTAGGACCATGATAGAGAGCAAAGAAGATACTGTTCCAAAACTGGTAATTAACAGAGGCTTTGAATAAATTCCCAATCATGTAGAACATGCTACATGATGGAGCCCCCAAAACTGCAAAACAGTCACCACAGGGGGACATGCCTCTTGCTCATCATGGCAAATGTGACAAGTGAAGTGGAAGATGGCCGGACACAACAGCGAGTTTGAAATGGTGTCCCAATGTGAGAAGCAGCAGACAGGACAGTGCTTGCAGCAGGTGGCACAAAAAGACATCTCTCCTATGAGAAGGAGAGATGAGACAGTAGTAGTGAAAAGTTAATGCCCTTTGTTTTGTATGCAGAACGGGAAACAGTGTGAACCCTGACACGTCACTCCCAATCTGACATAAAACTTTTGGGGAAAAAAAAATCACATCTTTTCAATGTTGTAGGTCCTAGACAGTGGAATCTCCATGACTCGTTCTTGACAAAAATGGTTCCCCGGTGGGCGTGCTAAGCTATGAGCAGTCATCCTCATGGGCATGCAGTCCCCGTGCTCCAGCTCTGTGGTGACAGAGAAGGCGGTGATGCAGGGAAAGCCATAGTGCCATATGTAAGGTTCCTAGTGACTCCTCTTGAAGCTATGAAACCTTCACAAAAGTGTGTAAGCAGGGAAACATGGATCTTTGAGAATGTCATACATTCTCTCTGAAGATGACCGGTGTTGGAAAGTGCGCAGCAGTAGTGGTAAGAATACTACAAACCAATTAATGTAATAAAGGCATGGATCATGGTGAGAATCTGAAGAGAGTCTGAAGGGTCAGAAAAGATGGAGAGGGGTTGGAAACTATTTTGCACTTTTGAATATAGAAGGAAATTATGGCTGTTATGCCTTATTTTGCATTTTATGCTGTATTTTGTTATTTAAATAAGCACATATGGGTTTTTTTTCCAGTTAAAAATTTTAAGCAACACCCTCCACCATTCAATCTTTATTCACATAAGAACTAGATAGGGAAAGAGAAAGAACTTTTATTTGTCATCCTCTTTCTGCTCTCTACACATATGTATTAGTGCACATACACAAATATGCTAAGTCTTTATTTTCTCTTGTAGAATGTTCAGAAAGAGCCTTCACCTGAATCTAAAGTTGGTGGAGGGGCGTGTTGAGATGTGTGGATTTTGCTGAGGCTGTGTGTGCATCATGCTTTAACAGCATCCATTTCCGTTCTGCCTTTGGGTTTTTCATATTTATGTCTGAAGCCTACTAAACTGTTACTCTGATGTCTGCTGTGATTATCTTTTGACAAGCACCGAGCTTCTCTCTAAGCAGCCCTCTGGAGCTTGCTCTTCACAGAAGCAAGAGCAAGTGGCTAGAAGTGGTGCTGTCCCGTCTGCCCTGCTAGCAAGGATGCTAGCAAAGATCCACTTCTTGAGTCTCTTAGGATAAATGAAGGCTTCACCATCTTGGCCCTTGATTACTCAGGCAGGAAAAGGAGGAGGTGGATCCCAGCAGAGCAGAACTGATATAGTGCTAATCATCGCATTCAAGGGAAGACCCAACAATAAACCTTCATTCTTCCCACTGCACTTTGCAGCTCTTCTTGGGTACCACCCCCAGGCTCCCAAAAGCCCCTGAGGTTTTTCTCCTTAAGAGCTGAGCCACCAGGAGGCCCAGACACCAGGATGGAGGACCCACCTTACCAGTAGAATCTGAATAATCAGAAAGGACTCTGCTTTGAGTTTTAGAGCATCAGAGTTCACTTCTCGTTTTTTATAAAAGAGCACAGGAACCATCACAGCTCAGGATCCGCTGAGAGACAGTCAGAGGACCGGACAATCTAGATTTGGTGTCCTGAGATCCCAAAACAAGGGGTAATAATTTTAGCTCAATGAGGATTTCTTTTGGCTCCCAGTTGCTCTCTGTTTTTTTGTGCTCGTGGAAACTGGTTTGTTGGGTACTTCCTTTTACCCAGCCTTCAGTGATGCTCTAGGTCAAATGAGAAGTGTCACTTAGCCCCTGTGACCATCAATTCTTTCATTTTCACAGTAGAACTACCTATCCTTCCAGAGAAAAATGATTATTTTTAAGCCATTTAAGCTTATACATGGACTTTTTACTTGTAATGGATCCATATCAGAAAAAAAAAAAAAACCTAAATGCTTATCTGTGGATGGACAGATAAGCAATCAGAGCCCAGCCATAAAGAACATCTCAGAGCAGTTATAGTGAAATTCCCATTTGTGTGTTTGTACATATATCTAAGTATGCCAAGGTACAGAAGTTAAAGATGTTTAAATATGTACAATTAATTTAATTCCAGTTTGACTCATACAGGACACGTGCAAAGTTGTATTTTACAGACAATCTCCTCCATTCTTTTCCTCCTTTCTCCTGGAACCTAATTATTAACTGTCCTTTTACTCATTTGTCTAGTGGCATAATACTAAGACAAGAAATTATTCCTTTAATAAAGCTACAATTATCCCAATCAGAAGGTAGACACCCCCATATAGCGCATGGTCACTACTGAGTAAAGGAGATCCTGACTCTTCTACAGTTGGTTTCCCTTTGGTGGAAAAAAAAAAGTCTGTGTAAATCTTGATGGGGACACACCAGAAGACAAAAGAGGAAGGGAGCTGGAGAAAAATAACTAAAGGCTGCATCGTGGATGGGGCTATGGAGAGTTCAGCATTCAGTAGAACATGGGATGGAATCTTCAGGAATAGACAGGCTTGGTTCAGGATCTTGGCCTTTGTTTTTTTAAGCAAAATGGGAGATGCTTCAGTTCATGGCATGACATTGGAGCCATTTTGCCTTAGATCAACTACTCATTGCTTTCTGAGTATGAGCCCCATAGCAGTGAATATATGAAGGTTGAGCCCGGGGAATCGTGGCTACCATCCCTGAGATCAGCGTCTGTCTGTATGCTCCCATTTGAAGACCCATGTCAGTGTATAACCTGAGAGATAAGAAACACTGGGAAGCATCTGTCTCATAAAAGGAAAATTGAACCAGGTAAGGTAGATGCTGCAACTTCTGGTCTTCTCTTTCACTGAAGAGGGAAAAAATGTTGGAAGAAACCTGTCTTGGTTATCTTAAGGGTCCTGTCACATAGAAGGGTAAATGGGAGGATAGCTGTTCCTGCTGCCTCTATTGGTATTTTCTGCAAGTACACTGGAATGGCATTGGGCAGAGCTTGCCATACCATGGTAGTATTGAAGAACAAAATTACTGTCAAGCCACAGTCTCCTGGATTTTGGATATTTTCAAGAGGTTTCCACTTTCTTCCAAGCAGGAAGAATCTATGGCTTTTGCCTAACATAAATCCAGTGGTCACCAAATGGTTGCCATTTTCATCTTGAACCACACAACTCATTCTCCAGTTCTTGAACCACATACTTCTAAGTGGTCCAGCTTGCTAGCTAGTACCTTTAGTATCCCTACCTCACTTCTACTCCACAGTTGACAATCTGGAGTAGCCATAAATGTTTGGTCATATAGCATCATAAAGCATCAGCAAGTGAATGGTCTCAAATCTTTATTCTGTGTTAGTACTCATAAGGGTGTTAGGAATCAAAAGGCCCAGAAATAGTCCCCAGAAGAAGGGCAGAGCAACATAAAGGGCCACATTATAATTCTCCATGAGTGCCTCCTTCCTTGAGGATCTCTGATGTCTCTATAGCTAGTGAGTCATTAGTGAAAATATATTGATTGACAGTTCCACGATAGAAAAACCGTGAGTCCCACATGCTATCTTACATTGCAGCTCGCCAATTCCCACTTTCGATTCTGCTGTGTGATCCTTTAGTGATTTACCACAGGAAAGAGGCTGATGTATGTGTCTTCTAGAGGGGCCTGATTTATATATGAGTCCCTTGATCACACCTGGGAGAGCCAGGATCACGGAGCCCAAAGCCAGAGCTCAGTTTGTAATGATTGGGTTTTAGCATCCAAGGCCAGATATTAAGCTGGCTTAACCTGCCTCAGAGTCTGCCAATGCCATTGTGTTTCTCTGGTCTCCTTTCCAGAAACCTGTTAAGGTGACTAGGTTAAGACACCAGAGGCAAATGGCCTTGGTAAAGAGGCCAGGGTAGCTGTCAGGTATTAGACCAAATGCTGCATGAATGGGATGCTTGTTTTTAAACCTGCTATTACCTCATAATTTTTTTTTATCGGATGCTCCCCCATCCCGCTTGAGACATAGAACTATCTCCTGCAATTTTCTTACAGATATTTAATTGAAAGGCAAGGAGCCAAGTAAAGGGGGTGGGTGTGTTTGTTTGGTTTTGATTTGATTTTTAATTTTGTGGTGAAATCCAAGTTAATTTTTAACTTTACAATGTTACCCGAGAGACAGGGCAAGGGTTAGATGATTTCAAATCACTTACTACCTTTGTTTTTTCTCTATGAATTGAACCCTTACCTAAGTCCAGCAGAGTAAGGAATGGGGGCAGAGTTTTCAGTTACTCTAGTGATGTAAGCAGAGTACAGAGATCCAATACACAGCAGGCAGGTGGGGTCTAGGGGCAGAGTCATTGAACCAAAACTTGAGCAATGTCCACAGACAAAATGAGTTTCTCTTATTTTCCTAGGTTAGACTGTGTTTTGATATCCAGCCCCCCACCATACCCGGTGAAGTGGGAGTAGCTTCGCCTAACATTGTCTTTTGTAGGCATCCCACAGCAGCTGGTAGGAAGAGAAAACTTAAAGGAGGAGTGGAGACTCTGACATCTGATGCCCCAGGAATGGAGACTCTAGCATCTGACACCCCAGTGCGGAAGCATCGATTTCTGTCATGGGTGCTTTCCTGAAATTGAAAATTGCCCCTCTCAGGCATCTGAGGGCTGTCTTTCAGTTTCTTGTCTTAGTTGGTTGCTTGGCTGCTAACCAACAGTGAGTGATTTCATTCAAGGCCTCCCATCCCCCACATCTGAAAAGAACCTGCTTAGTAAATGCCCCAAACAGCCTCTGTGAACAGTCTTTGTTCCCTACAACAACACTGTTTTTTTCCCACCAGTTCCTGCCACATGTTTTCTATGAGAGCATTTTTCTAAATAGCCACCTTCCTTTCAGAATGGTTGCTCTTATTTAACAACCTCAGTTTAAGTGTTTGCTCTCTTCCTCAAGATCCCAACAGCAGGTGATCACATCAGGCCTATTGGCAAAAGCTTTCCAGTAGGTTCCATTGATGGTATTGTTGCCTCTCAGCTACCACCATACTCAGGACTATGTGACAACTTTGCCTTGGTGTTCATGGCATTCCTGTCAAAGGTTGCAAACTGTAGCCAGTGGGTTTGTTCCCGTGGCTGATGGGTTATGTGAATAAGCTGTATTGGGACTTAGCCATGTACATGAATGTTGATATGGTGTATCATGTGTCATTTTCTAAGACAACATTCCTGGTTAGGAGTGAAATTGTGTCAGAGAAACAGAGAGAGAGAGGGAGAGGGAGAGGGAGAGGGAGAGGAGGAGAGGGAGAGGGAGAAACATGGCCTGAAAAGCTATAAGTCATGGTAAAGCAGTTCTATGACAATAGTTTGCTGTTCTTGCATTCCATGGCCCGGTGTTGTCCCAACTTTTGAACCTTCATTTCCTACTCTGCTTTTTCTTGCTGAGTTCCTTACACTCTGGTTAGGTTTGGAGATGGTTAGGTCAGAGAGACAGATAGAGATGCAAGGTTGAGTGGTCTTTAGAAAAGAAGTTAGTGCCTCAGCAAGCAGTGTGGCAGAATACTGAGCCAGAAGCCTTAGTCTCACCAGACGCAGTGAGGAGAGCTACTATACTACAAGGGAGTGGGCTTAGTTAAGCTGTGTTTGATGTCATGTGACTATGGCTGGACATCATGACTTCATATTCATGATAGAACTCACTCTTTATGTAAGGGAGTGCAGATGGTTCATGTGTGCCCCATACAACAGGACAGTAGTCTGGCTACTTCTCTGGCTACTTATTTGGGGATGAGGGTGAGTTTACTCACCCATGGTCAAAGTCCTTTCTGCTTATGGTTGGTTATTTAGAGGACATAGATTTCCCAATATTCTTTGCTATTTCTGCCTCTAATTATATACTAGGGCCTTTTCCTTCCTTCTCCCTTGTACAGAAGACATGCCTTCAGTCAAGAATGCTGTCCTTCATGCCTTCTGCTACTGTGTCCTACTGACCCTTTAGATTTATCTGTAGGTTTTGATCTAGGAGGCCTTTGAGTTTTATACCACCCCAAGTTACAGTGATCCTGCCCCAATTGTACTTGGTTTTGCCCAGCTATTCATCAGTGACTGATGGCACTCACTTACTGCTTTGTTGATTCTTTAAAGCATTCATATGCTCAGGGCCCTATATGTGTTATGGAAGTTATAGCCCATACCCCCAAACCAGGTTCTGCCAGTTCCCCCCAAGAAGCCAAGTAAAAGAGCCAAATTAATAGCAGAAATCATAAAAATGAGAGTCACTCAGTGTGGCTCCATCTAGAAAGGACAAAGAGATACAGCAAACAACCCCCTTGCCAAATGAATTTTTGGAGTCTTAAGTGCAGTTTATATCGAGAGCCAAGGATAAATATGTGTCCCAGTCAAGCTGTGGTCTGCCCTACCATTGATCCATTATTGTCTGGGCTTCAGACTCATCCTTTAAGGTCACCTGAGAAGTTTCTAGAATTGTGTGAAATCTCTTGCTGGGAGAGAAATCCCCCCCATCTGGTTGGAGCCTTGTCCTTCTTCTAGCATGGGGTTCCTGGAGAAATTCTCATTGCTTTGGGGTCCATTGTTTCAATAGTGTTCTAGTCAGATTGAGAGACACTGTGTCTCTTAAGAACAGCTTCACATCTGCTGGACTTTTTCAGTGAGTATCCTGAGCATAGGACGAGGCCTGCTTGCTTCTCTGCTTTCCTAGATGTCCACGCAGTAACTACTATATAAGTCAGGTTCAGCATACCCCTGTGTATTCCCTACATTGATTTTGGAGCAGGACTCTGGATGCCTTAAATAAGCAGTTTAAAAGAATTGAGACATTGTATAAATTAGTCTCTGTAAAAAGCCGTAGGAACCTAAGAGCAAGGAATGAGTGGGTGCTGGGATTTGAAATGTGGTCATCTCTCTTTTGAAGCAATACTTCATCTAGTAAGTCATGTCTCCATCCCCAATTTGCTATATAGACAGTTTCCAATTGCATGTGATCTTTCATGAATCTCATCTTGAGTCAACTCCATGCAAGGTAGTTTTCTGGGTGCAGGATGCAGCATCGGGAATTAAAGCCCTACATTTCATGGGCTCTGCATTCTGTTTAGAAGGGAGACAGCATGCCAAAGAACACAGCACATCCTCAGAACAAATAGGCAACATAAATGAGCACCTAGTGTAGGTTATACACAGATTCCTGTTGTAGCTGAGTGTAGTCAAGGAGGGCTTCTGGAGGAGGTAGCCTTGAAATGAAGCTGCATGAAATGAAACTGCAAAGGCAACTGAGAAAGAAAAAAAAAGGGTGGGTGCAAGAGAGCTGCGACTGGCTTGGAAAGCACAGACTTCAGCTTGGAAGGTGGAAAAAGGAAATTATAGAGCACTGAGTCAGGGTTGCTCCTGAAGAGAATGGGGGTGGTACCTAAAGAAAAGGGGGGGGGGTATTCCTGCAGAAAATGGGTGCTGTTCCTGCACAAAGGAGTAATGGACTGTTCCTGCAGAAAATGAGGAGCAGTTCCTTCAGAATATTCTCTGTGGTTCCTGCAGAGAATGGGCTCTGCCCCTGAGGAGAATGGTGGGCGTCTCCTGTAGACAATGCGGGGAGGATGTTCCTGCAGAGAGGGGAGGGATGTCCCTGCAGAGAAAGTGGGCCTGTTCTAGCAGAGGATGGGGAGGAGCCTCAGCAAAGCTTCGGACTCTGTTCTCAGAAAGATGGGGGCAGGAAAAGGAGGCTGCAGGGTCTGATTTATGTTTGAGAAAGACTCCTTCAACTGCTTATAAGGAGCAGTCCCCACAGGGCAAGGGAGGGGGTGGGTCAGAGAGGTCAGACAGAAGCTCTCTAGCCACCTGCACATTTGCTGGGGCTTCTGAAATTGCTTCCCTAACACATCCCACATCCCCAGAAGGAAAGGGTGAACACGTGAAAGTGATTTATCCACAGATTGAGGCAGCCAGCCTTCCTGACTTTCATAGCTTTGGAAAAGTTATTTTATCAAATCAATTATGTAGGCAAGGCTCTCTCCCATGCAGAAAGGAGGCCAATCTTATGAGCAATGTCCCAGGGCTACCAACTCCAATTCTCTGCTCCTTTCTTCTGAAAAGAGGTGGCTATTTTAAGCCTCCTGTCAGCAGCCCAGTGGCCTTCTGAGTTGTCTCCTTGTAACACCAACAAGCCTTCTGGGCTTCTTCCTTCTCTCTTTCTTCCGCAGATTTTAGAGTGTTCCTTGATGTGCCCAGCTGATATGAATCCTAACCAAAATGTGGAACCATGCTAGCAGTGCTTCCTGTAATTTCAAGGGCTGCTGCTCACACCGAGTGTGAGAAAGCTGTTCAGTGAAGTTGTGCGATCTGCACAGTGGTACCCTGCAGACCTGCCCGCTGTACTAGGCGCTGGGAAGAGAGGTGATCAGCATGTGATATTTTCAGCTTAACAGGCAGACGGGTAGTCTGATTACCCTTGCCCTGACTTTCTAAAGCACTCATTTGTTTATCAACATCCTTTATGTAAATACAAAAGTAGCCAAGCAACAGCAGAGTGCCTTGCCAAACACAGGAAAAAAAAAAAGTCTCCACCTGTTTCATGGAGCAGCCTGCAGCAGTCTGAGTTCTGGAAATCTATTAGATGTGTTTGAGATCAAAGCAGGTAACAGAAACGCTGCAGCCAGGCCTGATTTGAGATTCTAGATGCATCCCAGAGTACCATCTGGGCCTCCTCAGAAGCATCTGCTGCCCTTCTCCGTGCTCACTGTTCTCTCAGTGAGAGTGAGGCCAGATCGATGGTACAGAAGGAACCAGCAGATGGCCAGGTGCCTGAGCACTGGCAGGGTTAAAAGTGTCATATCACCATCCTTGTGCAACGAAGGAGAGAGGCACCCTTGCTCTCCTCTCTTACCTTCCTTTCTGTACATGTGTGTGTGTGTGCGTGTGTGTGTGTGTGTGTGTGTGTGTGTGTGTAATGTGGTTCAAGTTTTCTCATCCTGTGCCCTCCAGTATCTACCACATTCATCAGAAATTAGTCTGCATCCATTCCTGTTATCAATCAATATGAACAAAGTTATGTTCAGCCCTGTCCAAGTTGTGAGGAGAGAGAACAATATTGTCAAGGTTATCATTTCAAGGAAGTTTAGGGTTGGGTGAAACCAAGCAATTAAAATTATTCCACATCATGATGCCATCTCCAGGATTGGTCTCTGGACTCCCTTCAGTCCTTCGTATATTCATGAAAAGAATTCCCAGGAGATGCACAGAGCAGCGTGCAGAAGAGCAGAGTTTATTAAAGGGCAGTTAGACTATATGGCAGAGGAAGACGGTGGGAGTGGGCAGGGGAAAAGCAGCCCACTGCAGAGCAGAACACTCTCACAAGCTAAGATTGGACAGCAGCCAAAGAGACCATGGTGCCCACCCAATATTTAGGTTTGACCATTTGTAAAGTCCATAGAGCTGACAGCTTCTCCAGAACTGACTCCAGGCAGTCAGTTCCCTGCCAGTGGGATTCTTAGTCCCATTTAGATTAAGCTGTAAACAGGCAGGCAGGGGTTTGGACGCCTCAGCAGTAGTGGTCCTCCCACTCATCACTGTCTCAGTTCTAGACTTTCCCATAAGATGAGACAAAAGGGGAATCTCTGTCCAGGAGTCAAGTTCACCCTCCACTAGACAAGTCCTTTCTTCAGCAGCCAAGGCCTTCAGATTTTCATTCCCTAGCAGGAGATTCTTGGGGGCACTTCTAAGTTCGTGGGGGTCCATTGTTTAAACACAGAGAGAAAAAGACATAAGAAAAAAAAGAAAAAGACAAAGAGAAAGACATAAGTGACTGTACAATATGTCCAGTCCCTCCAGGCAGGCTTGTTACAAGATCCTAGATGAACATCTATCTACTTTATGGAAAGAGCTGGGAATTATTATACTTATTTAAATTATTTTATTTTATTTTTATTAGATATTTTCTTTATTTACATTTCAAATACTATCCCCTTTCCTGGTTTTCCCTCTGAAAACTGCCTCCCCCTATGCCCTCCCCACTGCCCCTGCTCACCAACCCAAGCACTCCTGCTTCCTGGACCAGACATTCCCCTACACTGGGGCATCAAGCCTTCACAGGACCAAGGGTGACTCCAATTGATGACCAACTAGGCCATCCTCTGCTACATATGCAGCTGGAGCCATGAGTCCTACCATGTGTACTCTTTGGTTGGTGGCTTAGTCCCTGGGAGCCCTGGGGGTACTGGTTAGTTCATACTGTTGTTCCTTCTATGGGGCTGCAAATCCCTTCAGCTCCTTGAGTACTTTCTCTATGTCCTTCATTGGGGGCCCTGTGAAGAGCTGGGAATTATAAATTTCCTGTTCCTAAGACATTTCCATTCTGGCACAAGGCATAGGTATTAATGAATTTAGAAAACTAACAGCAAAACAAACAACAAAACAAAACAATCCATATCAGCCTGAACCAACTCAGCTTTTCTCCCTGTCTTTTCTTTTCTTTTCTTTTCTTTTCTTTTCTTTTCTTTTCTTTTCTTTTCTTTTCTTTTCTTTTCTCTTCTCTTCTCTTCTCTTCTCTTCTCTTCTTTTCTTTTCTTTTCTTTTCTTTCCTTTTTTAAAAGTATTTTTGTTAATAGAATTTTACAATTTATTTTAATCATACTCATTCCCTAAACATCCTCTACTTCCTCTCAGATCCACTCCTACCTTCCAACCCTAAATTCCTCTCCTCTAAAACTGAAAATCCATCAACTTCAATTTGTGTTACCTAAGTACATTCTTGGGTTTGGGCCTAAGGTGGTGGGTCTATCCAGGATTATCCTTAAAGAAAATGGCTCTCCCTGAGGATCTATCAACTGTCCAGAGCTCCTCAGAAATGAGCGGGGTTACCCAGAAGTCCCTCCCTGCTCCCTCTGCTAGAAAACTGTCTAGCTTGATCTTATGTGAATCTTGTGCAGTTGACCCCAGTTCTATATTCATGAGTACAGTGGTCCTGTCATATCCAGGTGACACTATTTCACTCCAGTTTTGCCCAACCTCTGGTTCCTGCAATCTTTCCACCTCTTCTTCCACTGTGGTCCCTGAGCCCTGAAGGAGCATTGTTATACAGATGGTCCATTTCCTGGCTGAGCACGCGGCTGTCACTTATTCCCTGCACTGTAACCAGTTGTGAGTCAGTGTTCATCTCTGTCTCCTGCACGGAGAACTCACAATGGCTGAGAGCCACACTAATTTATAGGGAGGGGAAGAGAGAGAAAGAGAGAGAGAGAGAGAGAGAGAGAGAGAGAGAGAGAGAGAGAGAGAGATTGATTTAGAGGATAGTTTGACTCTGCATCTCTCTTATGCTCACTCGTAGTGAAACTCCTATACAGGTTTTAAAGGGAAGGATCTCTTTGCCTTTAAGGTTCCCATCATGTTTGAATTTCCCCATATAGTGACCCTTTTCTGTCTAACATTCTTCTTCATTCCTCAAGGCCTAATCACAGCCTTGGTACCCTTTTTCTTAATAAACATCAATTCTCAAGGGATTTCTGCATCAGCTTCCTTTTCTGGACTGATTTGAATACTTACAATAATAATAATAATAATTAATATAATAACATTATTATAATTACTATTACTAATTATTATTATTACATTTAATGAAAGTATGTCCCTGCCTATTTGTACTGTCTGAACTCCTGTCCTGTAAGGTGATCTGAGGGTGACAGAACCATGTGAAAATTTCCTGTGTTGACACCAGGATCCCAACCTTATCCATCTCTCAGCATGAGATTTCAGGGAGGAATTCCAATCTCTTAGGGTCCATTGTCTTAAGAATCTGATTGTCTAAAGGACAGGCAGAGTGCATCTTACAATATCTCATCTCCTGCTAGGAGGGTTACACAATTAAGAAGCAGGTAGATCTGCAGAACAGCCTGTGCAAATGGAATGTCACTGGAAAGGTTTAGAAAAGACAGTGGCACGATTTCGATTTTATTCTTAAAACCATTTCTACAGTGAGAATTGATTCTAGTCTCTCAGTTTCTGTGTTCTTGAAAGGGAAGAATTCACATGGGGACACTAGTAGAGTGAGCAACTAAAGCTTATTTTTATCAAGAAAATGAAAATACACCCTCTAGAGCGAGAGTAGACCAAGGTGAATGGCCAATGCAAAGCCTGCTTCTAAAATCTAATATCTCACCTACCTCTGAGACTATCCCTGAATTTTCTTTCCTGGAATAGATACAAGCTTTCTTACTAGTCCGTATCCACTATCAGATACAATCAGATGTGTTGCATTGCATACAAGGATATGTGTAAATGTCTCACGACCCATAACGTTGATGAGCTCACTGGGGAGACAGCAATGGTGCTCTGTGTACACTGCTCTGGGAAGGGCTCTGTGGGAACCTGGCAGAGCTTGCCAAGATGGGCCGTATAGTTTTTCCCATTATCCTCTCTGTCATTTCTGGTTAGTTTGGAAGTCTCACACTAAACTGCAAGACCTCTTGTTTATCTTCTCCACTGTTCACTTCACAACATTTTAACCCCAGTATTAATTTTCACCCTAGAAGATGGAGGGATATGCATCAGAATCCAGCTCCTATAATGTGGTGAGAGATGATGTGGTGGGGAGGAATAAAGGTGGCCAAAAGTTGCCTTGTATCTTTCTCTTCTATGTCTGTATTGCACTCTGTCTCTTGTCTGTTTCTCTTTTTTCTACCTTCCTTCTTTCCTTTGTCATTTTTCCTTTTCTCTTTCATTTCCTCCTTCTTTCTTCCCTTTCTTTCCCTTCCCTTCCTTTCCTTCCCTTCCTTTACCTTTCTTTCTTTCTTTCTTTCTTTTCTTTCTTTCTTTCTTTCTTTCTTTCTTTCTTTCTTTCTTTCTTTCTTTCTTTCTTTCTTCCTCCATCTTCCTTCCTTCCCTCCCTTCCTTCCTCCTCTCAATCATATGTTTGGTCTTTGCACATTTACACATTTAAATATCTATCATTTTAAACATCTATTCATATGTGAAGCTGAAAATTTGATCTCATTGGAGACACGTGAAGAAAGATGTAGCAGAATTGGGTGACTGGTTCTGTATAGTATAGGAAAAAGGGAACAATAAGCAAATTACTTCAAAGCTCTAGGGGTATGTGGCTGACTAGGCATCCTAAAGGGGGCAGGGGCTTCAGACACAGAGAAGGAATGCTGAATAGAGTAAATTTAAATATCTGTGAGTGATGTTAAAGCTTTCCCTGTCAACTAAGAATTGGTTACACAGTGCTGGGTTTCTGGAGAGATGCAGGGAGTTGTCAGATTATACACGATGTGTTAAACCTTGAGGTTAAATGAGAATCATTTAGGTGTGACTGTAGATAGAAAAGTCAGAGAAATGAATACTCTGGTATTTATAACATTGAGGGAAGGAGAGGGTGTCAAAGAGGAGTCCATGGAAATATTAAAATAGAAAGAAGAAACAGAAGAGAACAGCTAGCTAGGCTCCCTGGGAAGCAAGAGGTCAAGAGGAGGATAGGCTACTGTGTTTCCTAAATGCTGCAGAGAGGCAGAAAAGGCCCAGTAATGCACCATCAGATTGAGCAGTGTGGAAGCCACTCAATGCCAGTGGAGGGGTTTGATGGATTTGTGGGTGAAAACTCTCATTAGAGCAGACGCAGGAGGGAATAAAAGATAGGAGAATAGCACCAATGAGCACAGGAAATGTTGTAACATGTTTTTCTGATTGTGTAAATCTGGGAAGCCTTTAGGTTTAGATAGTATGATTGGCTCATGGAAGAGGTCCAGTGTTGCAAGTGTAAGTTGGTGATCTTCTGGTTTGTTTATTAGAGTAGTGTCCCTACTGCCTCTGTTTCTTGCTTTTGTTTGCTTATTTGCTTGGTTGGTTTTCTTAGAGCTATATGGTTTGGATATGAAATCTTAGTGTAGACTGTATATATTTAAGACTTGCTCTTCAAAGCAGGGTTCAGACATAGGGCTATGGGGAAGTGAGAGAATCAAGACAGCATTGAACTTTTTATTCGATTAATCTACTGATGCATTTATAATATACTAAGGGGGTAGAAATTATACAGAAAGACTAACTGAAGGAACTATGTCCCTAAGAGCCTAACTTTGACTGTTCTATCTTCTCCCAATTCTCTCTGTGCTCCATCTCCAACCCAGGTGTTTCCTGGCTAGTGTAAGATGATCCATCTTCTCTGTCACCTGCTGCTGCTGTCTTAATGTCCCTCCCTCACATATGCCAATTGCAGTGGATCCAACCTACTGTAAATCAAAAACCTCCAAAATCATGAGTCAAAATAAATCTTTCCTCTTCTCTGTTCGTTTATTTGGGTATTTCATCGGGGTAACAGAAAGCTTCCCAATATAAACCACTTAAAATTACAAACCTCATTCCTAGATTTCAGGCTTTAGGAAGACAGACCACAGAGTAGCTTTGTCTTAGATCCCATAGACTGCTGACTTCTGTAAGCCAATGGCTTTCCTTCACAGTATTCTCTGACTAGAATTGTATACTTGAGGCCATCAATTTGTGCTGTTGTGGCTAAGAAGAGTTCAAGGTGTGAACCTTTTGGGTACAATGCATGTGATGTTTCTAGTTCATACTCCCTTTGGGTCTTAGGGTAGTTCAGTTTTATGTTCTTTCTATAAGAACAAGATTTTTTTTAAATCCATGCTTTTATTATAGAAGGCACGAGTAGTTAAAAGTATTCTACTCAACAAATAGATCCTTCATAGATAAATGTTGGTGACAAGATGTGAAGGAAACAATATAGCCTAGAGTATGGTGTGGATAAAGAGCAATTCAGACATTCTAAGAACTGATGACATGATCAAGTTTGGCACAGTATAGGCTTCCCTTCTCTGTCCTCTGGTTGTGATCTCTAGAGATTGAATCACACACAGTAAGAGATTTCAGGGATTTCTAGTGAGCCACATCTCTGCCCTTATTGGCACCCTCACTCCCAACTTGACCTTCAATAACACAGGCAAGGACCAACTTGAAGATCCTAGCAGTGACTACCAATGACCCAACAGTCCTCCCAAGATAACATATATTTGCCCTGAATCCTAAAAACTTAAAAGACACAACAGTACTTTAAGTCATTTTAACATCTATCTGAAACATATATTGGTTATAAGCTTTACTGCCCAGAAACTTGAAGCTGTCTTTATAAGACATTAAATGAAACAAACAAACAAACAAACAAACAAATAAAACAAAAATCAACAAAACAAAAACAAACAAACAAAAACACTTTCCTGTGATACTATTTTAAGATTTATGCTTAAGGAATAAGATTTTCCTCTAGTTTCTGAAAATCCCATTCACGATTTTGCATTTGATGAGGGCTAGACTTTAAAGTGGGAATGAAACAGACACTATTCCTTAGGGCAGAATGTTTCTCTGTTATGTGTCAAAAGCTCCCATGTCAATAGTAAAACTATCACTCACTGCTGTGGACGATTAAAAATGGAGCAGGGGAAATAGGGAGATAGCTCAGTGGGTAGAATGTTTGTCTTGCAAGCATGGGACCTGCATTCTAACCAAATCCAAGATTTTGCTATTTTGTTTTATTTTATTTGTTACTTGGGAGATGTGCAGTCTGGAGCAGAGAGCAATCAATGCTGGTTTTCTGCTTGCTTTCTCTTTGCATCCAGTCTAGGATCTAAGCTTTGAAATGGTGTTGTGTACTTTTGGGGTGAGTCTTCCCAACTCAACTGACCTGATCTAAAAAATCCCAGAGGCTCGCTCTGCAGTAATTATAGAATGAGTCAAGTTGTCAATTAATATTAAGCATCATATACAGTGATGAATTTCATTTCTGCCCTAAGATGTTAGCAACAGTGTAACCTGGCAGGTCATTTACCCTTACCCTTGCTGGCATGCATCTATGGCTAACTCCAGTTGAAATTTCCTAGGAGTGGAAATTCTTTTACCAAGATACATGTAAGAAAAGTACAATACATCATAACATCTGGGTGGCTGAGGTTTTCAGTGATGTTTCAGCACTGCTGAGAGATATTCCATCATAAAGAAAGAACTAATATCTCCAGGATGGGAATCCGTTTCCATAGCTAAACTGCTCAAAAGGCACACAATGGCCTCATGATTGTTGTATGCTTCTTATTGTTTTTTTTTTCTTCCAGTGGATACTTAAAAATCAATTTATTTTTATTCTGGTGTGTACCAGGGGTATAGTGTTTGTTAGGATGGAAAAGCAATTTTAATTTAGTGGGAAATGGATTTTCTTTATCACAGAGAAATGTAGAATAAATGAGAGGCAAGCCAAATAAAATTCTCAGTCTCCATCCCAGGGGGTGATGTGGAAGATGGGATTGGCAGAAGTACAAGTTTAGATGTTGGTAATTCTCTGTGAATGTCTCCATAGAGATCTTCTTTATCAATAAAAACTCTTGGTGAAGTAACAGGAATGACCTAGTTATTCCTGTCCTGTTGAGCTGAGCATTCTGAAGCCACACAGTACAGTAAAACAGAATCCAAAGACCTGGGCTCTGGCGCTCTACCACTGTACCTATATGCCCCCAAGGTCTCCTCCTTCTTCCCAGAGCATCTGTTTCTCCATTCATAAAGTGGATCCTGACCGTGCATTCAGTGATTCAGACATTAACTCTTTGTGTTGGTTAGACTTTTGAAGAGGGAATCTCAACAGAGAAAATGCCTCCAATCTATTGGCCTGTGGGACATATCTGTAGGGGCATCCTCTTGATTAATAATTGCTCTAGAAGGGTCCAGCCCACTGTAGATAGTGCCATGACTAGGCAGGTGGTTCTGAGTTACATAATATATACATGTAGCCAAAATACTCACATAAGGAAAAATAAATCTAAATATTTTATGACTTGTTTGGTTGTTGGGTTGGCTTTGGTTTTGGACTTCTCAAAGCAGAGTTTATGGTGTAGAACTGGTGACCTGGAACTCACTCTGTAGACGAAGCTGGCCTCAAACTGAGAGATCTGCCTGTCTCTACTTTTGAAGTGCTGGGATTAAAGGGAAGTACCACCAACACCCAGCTTTAGAAGAAAGAATAACTGTAATAATTTCTCCATTTGCTAGACCTCACATGAGGACTTCGTATCTGACTGAGTTTACCAAGCTTCTTAAGAGACTTCAGATACTGGAAAGTTAGAGAAGGGAACTTTTTATTCTGAGGTCTGGTTCTTCGATGTCACCTATTCAGGTTCATCCCTGGGAAAATGAGACAGAAACCCTTGTATAAAATTGTAGACTTCAAAGGACAGAAGCTTAACTTGAGGGGACTTCAAGACCATGGCATCTGTACTGCCATGTGTAAGGACCCCAGAGATGACCAGCTTTGTACTCTGTGTTATGGGGTGAGAGAGCCCCATGTCCTTTCTGACCATTGTAGAGGTGGCCATTGTGGCAGGCTCACAGCATGGCACACACAGTTACATGGGCCATAATCTTCTTAGTCTCCCAAGTAACCATGCCCACTTGGCTCTTATGTCCAGAGTAATGTATTTCCTTCATTTCTTAAATCAAAATAAAGTGCAAAAGTGCCTTTCACTGGAATGACAGAGGCTGCAGAACCCATGCCTTGTGTTAATTGGGTCAAAATCCTCAGTGTTCATCTCTGTAACTCAGGAAGAGAAATATCAATAGCTAGCCAGACTGGAAAGAAAGGAATAAGTGGTTTTTAGGCTGGTTGGTAGCAAAATAATAATTCATATCTTTTCAGGAAAGTTCATTAGAGGACATATATTTATTTGGCAATGTAAAAAAGTCACTGCATGTTAAAAAAATCTACTTTGGAAAGGAAAGATAGCATTGCAAGCAAGGCTGCTTTTGTTGCTTTTAGGAGAACATATTCAAGAAAAAACAGAGATTAGGAGCTTCCCGTGCTACCCCCTTACCCTGTCTGATAATAATATCAGTAAACATAAACATGACCCCTAATCTGACCTGACTCAGCTGACATCACAAATCACGCTTTGCCCATTGCAAAACAAAGCATATGGAATGAACTCTGAAACTGAATGCCATTCCTACCTGTTTTATTCTTCATGTTAATTTACTATCTGTTGCTCAGATCATCATAAGCAAAGGAGATAAAAGAGAAAGCAATTGAGGGTGAGTTTCTCTGTATATGGCTTCACATATACATGTGGCTTCACATGATACAAGTGAAAGGAAAGATGCTATCTCACTGGGGATCATTTCTCTCCAGCATGTTCCCCTTGTTCCTGCTTCTACGTCAGGGACCACTCCTGCATAATTAGCCTTCGGTTGATTTCCTGAAAAATGTAAGTCTTGGAATAGAAATCCTTATGAAGATATGATTGTTGTTAATTTCCCTGCTACTGTTCATAATAACGAAAGTCATTTCAGAAAAAATTACTTTTTATAAGTTTGAATCCTCCAAGGTAGGCTGGTTGTCACCATGGAATTCTTTGAAGTGTCAGAGTTCTCTGCTTTGACATTTCATGCATAAAATCAGGAGGCTCTACCATCTCCACATCTTATCCTCACAACTGACAGTGCTGCAGGAGGCTTGAGGTGGGTTGTAGGTGAGTTAGTAGCCTTTAAAAGTCAGTGTTAACCCTAGGAAAGAGATCTGGAACCATAGATGCGAGCATCAGCAACAGAATACAAGAAATGGAAGAGAGAATCTCAGGTGCAGAAGATTCCATAGAGAACATCGACACAACAGTCAAAGAAAATACAAAATGCAAAAGGATCCTAACTCAAAACATCCAGGTAATCCAGGACACAATGAGAAGACCAAACCTACGGATAATAGGAATTGATGAGAATGAAGATTTTCAACTTAAAGGGCCAGCTAATATCTTCAACAAAATAATAGAAGAAAACTTCCCAAACATAAAAAAAGAGATGCCCATGATCATACAAGAAGCCTACAGAACTCCAAATAGACTGGACCAGAAAAGAAATTCCTCCCGACACATAATAATCAGAACAACAAATGCACTAAATAAAGATAGAATATTAAAAGCAGTAAGGGAGAAAGGTCAAGTTACATAAAAAGGAAGGCCTATCAGAATTACACCAGACTTTTCACCAGAGACTATGAAAGCCAGAAGAGCCTGGACAGATGTTATACAGACACTAAGAGAACACAAATGCCAGCCCAGGCTACTATACCCGGCCAAACTCTCAATTACCATAGATGGAGAAACCAAAGTATTCCACGACAAAACCAAATTCACACAATATCTTTCCACGAATCCAGCCCTTCAAAGGATAATAACAGAAAAGAAGCAATACAAGGACGGAAATCACGCCCTAGAACAACCAAGAAAGTAATCATTCAACAAACCAAAAAGAAGACAGCCACAAGAACAGAATGGCAACTCTAACAACAAAAATAAAAGGAAGCAACAATTACTTTTCCTTAATATCTCTTAATATCAATGGACTCAATTCCCCAATAAAAAGACATAGACTAACAGACTGGCTACACAAACAGGACTCAACATTCTGCTGCTTACAGGAAACCCATCTCAGGGAAAAAGACAGGCACTACCTCAGAGTGAAAGGCTGGAAAACAATTTTCCAAGCAAATGGACTGAAGAAACAAGCTGGAGTAGCCATTTTAATATCGGATAAAATCGACTTCCAACCCAAAGTTATCAAAAAAGACAAGGAGGGACACTTCATACTCATCAAAGGTAAAATCCTCCAAGAGGAACTCTCAATTCTGAATATCTACGCACCAAATGCAAGGGCAGCCACATTCATTAGAGACACTTTAGTAAAGCTCAAAGCATACATTGCACCTCACACAATAATAGTGGGAGACTTCAACACACCACTTTCTTCAAAGGACAGATCGTGGAAACAGAAACTAAACAGGGACACAGTGAAACTAACAGAAGTTATGAAACAAATGGACCTGACAGATATCTACAGAACATTTTATCCTAAAACAAAAGGATATACCTTCTTCTCAGCACCTCACGGGACCTTCTCCAAAATTGACCATATAATTGGTCACAAAATAAGCCTCAACAGATACAAAAATATTGAAATTGTCTCATGTATCCTATCAGACCACCATGGCCTAAGACTGATCTTCAATAACAACATTAAGAATGGAAAGCCAACATTCACGTGGAAACTGAACAACACTCTTCTCAATGATACCTTGGTCAAGGAAGGAATAAAGAAAGAAATTAAAGACTTTTTAGAGTTTAATGAAAATGAAGCCACAACGTACCCAAACCTATGGGACACAATGAAAGCATTTCTAAGAGGGAAACTCATAGCTCTGAGTGCCTCCAAGAAGAAACGGGAGACAGCACATACTAGCAGCTTGACAACACATATAAAAGCTCTAGAAAAAAAGAAAGCAAATTCACCCAAGAGGAGTAGACGGCAGGAAATAATCAAACTCAGGGGTGAAATCAACCAAGTGGAAACAAGAAGAACTATTCAAAGAATTAACCAAACAAGGAGTTGGTTCTTTGAGAAAATCAACAAGATAGATAAACCCTTAGCTAGACTCACTAAAGGGCACAGGGACAAAATCCTAATTAACAAAATCAGAAATGAAAAGGGAGACATAACAACAGATCCTGAAGAAATCCAAATCACCATCAGATCCTTTTACAAAAGGCTATACTCAACAAAACTGGAAAACCTGGACGAAGTGGACAAATTTCTGGACAGATACCAGGTACCAAAGTTGAATCAGGATCAAGTTGACCATCTAAACAGTCCCATATCACCTAAAGAAATAGAAGCAGTTATTAATAGTCTCCCAACCAAAAAAAAGCCCAGGACCAGATGGGTTTAGTGCAGAGTTCTATCAGACCTTCAAAGAAGATCTAATTCCAGTTCTGCACAAACTATTTCACAAAATAGAAGTAGAAGGTACTCTACCCAACTCATTTTATGAAGCCACTATTACTCTGATACCTAAACCTCAGAAAGACCCAACAAAGATAGAGAACTTCAGACCAATTTCTCTTATGAATATCGATGCAAAAATCCTCAATAAAATTCTCGCTAACCGAATCCAAGAACACATTAAAGCAATCATCCATCCTGACCAAGTAGGTTTTATTCCAGGGATGCAGGGATGGTTTAGTATACGAAAATCCATCAATGTAATCCATTATATAAACAAACTCAAAGACAAAAATCACATGATCATCTCGTTAGATGCAGAAAAAGCATTTGACAAGATCCAACACCCATTCATGATAAAAGTTTTGGAAAGATCAGGAATTCAAGGCCCATGCCTAAACATGATAAAAGCAATCTACAGCAAACCAGTAGCCAACATCAAAGTAAATGGAGAGAAACTGGAAGCAATCCCACTAAAATCAGGGACTAGACAAGGCTGCCCACTTTCTCCCTACCTTTTCAACATAGTACTTGAAGTATTAGCCAGAGCAATTCGACAACAAAAGGAGATCAAGGGGATACAAATTGGAAAAGAGGAAGTCAAAATATCACTTTTTGCAGATGATATGATAGTATATATAAGTGACCCTAAAAATTCTACCAGAGAACTCCTAAACCTGATAAACAGCTTCGGTGAAGTAGCTGGATATAAAATAAACTCAAGCAA
This sequence comes from Mus musculus, assembly GCF_000001635.26. Classification (NCBI taxonomy): domain Eukaryota; kingdom Metazoa; phylum Chordata; class Mammalia; order Rodentia; family Muridae; genus Mus; species Mus musculus. The sequence continues at coordinate 111,385,997 of NC_000072.6, forward strand.
GTCAATGGCCTTTCTCTATACAAAGAATAAACACGCTGAGAAAGAAATTAGGGAAACAACACCCTTCTCAATAGTCACAAATAATATAAAATATCTTGGCGTGACTCTAACTAAGGAAGTGAAAGATCTGTATGATAAAAACTTCAAATCTCTGAAGAAAGAAATTAAGGAAGATCTCAGAAGATGGAAAGATCTCCCATGCTCATGGATTGGCAGGATCAACATTGTAAAAATGGCTATCTTGCCAAAAGCAATCTACAGATTCAATGCAATCCCCATCAAAATTCCAACTCAATTCTTCAACGAATTGGAAAGAGCAATTTACAAATTCATCTGGAATAACAAAAAACCTAGGATAGCAAAAAGTCTTCTCAAGGATAAAAGAACTTCTGGCGGAATCACCATGCCAGACCTAAAGCTGTACTACAGAGCAATTGTGATAAAAACTGCATGGTACTGGTATAGAGACAGACAAGTAGAACAATGGAATAGAATTGAAGACCCAGAAATGAACCTACACACCTATGGTCACTTGATCTTCGACAAGGGAGCTAAAACCATCCAGTGGAAGAAAGACAGCATTTTCAACAATTGGTGTTGGCACAACTGGTTGTTATCGTGTAGAAGAATGCGAATCGATCCATACTTATCTCCTTGTACTAAGGTCAAATCTAAGTGGATCAAGGAACTTCACATAAAACCAGAGACACTGAAACTTACAGAGGAGAAAGTGGGGAAAAGCCTTGAAGATATGGGCACAGGGGAAAAATTCCTGAACAGAACAGCAATGGCTTGTGCTGTAAGATCTAGAATTGACAAATGGGACCTAATGAAACTCCAAAGTTTCTGCAAGGCAAAAGACACCGTCAATAAGACAAAAAGACCACCAACAGATTGGGAAAAAATCTTTACCTATCCTAAATCAGATAGGGGACTAATATCCAACATATATAAAGAACTCAAGAAGGTGGACTTCAGAAAATCAAATAACCCCATTAAAAAATGGGGCTCAGAACTGAACAAAGAATTCTCACCTGAGGAATACCGAATGGCAGAGAAACACCTGAAAAAATGTTCAACATCCTTAATCATCAGGGAAATGCAAATCAAAACAACCCTGAGATTCCACCTCACACCAGTCAGAATGGCTAAGATCAAAAATTCAGGTGACAGCAGATGCTGGCGTGGATGTGGAGAAAGAGGAACACTCCTCCATTGTTGGTGGGAGTGCAGGCTTGTACAACCACTCTGGAAATCAGTCTGGCGGTTCCTCAGAAAATTGGACATAGTACTACCGGAGGATCCAGCAATACCTCTCCTGGGCATATATCCAGAAGATGCCCCAACTGGTAAGAAGGACACATGCTCCACTATGTTCATAGCAGCCTTATTTATACTAGCCAGAAGCTGGAAAGAACCTAGATGCCCCTCAACAGAGGAATGGATACAGAAAATGTGGTACATCTACACAATGGAGTACTACTCAGCTATTAAAAAGAATGAATTTATGAAATTCCTAGCCAAATGGATGGACCTGGAGGGCATCATCCTGAGTGAGGTAACACATTCACAAAGAAACTCACACAATATGTACTCACTGATAAGTGGATATTAGCCCCAAACCTAGGATACCCAAGATATAAGATATAATTTGCTAAACACATGAAACTCAAGAAGAATGAAGACTGAAGTGTGGACACTATGCCCCTCCTTAGATTTGGGAACAAAACACCCATGGAAGGAGTTACAGAGACAAAGTTTGGAGCTGAGATGAAAGGATGGACCATGTAGAGACTGCCATATCCAGGGATCCACCCCATAATCAGCATCCAAACACTGACACCATTGCATACTCTAGCAAGATTTTATTGAAAGGACCCAGATGTAGCTGTCTCTTGTGAGACTATGCCGGGGCCTAGCAAACACAGAAGTGGATGCTCACAGTCAGCTAATGGATGGATCATAGGGCTCCCAATGGAGGAGCTAGAGAAAGTAGCCAAGGAGCTAAAGGGATCTGCAACCCTATAGGTGGAACAACATTATGAACTAACCAATACCCCGGACCTCTTGACTCTAGCTGTATATATATCAAAAGATGGCCTAGTCGGCCATCACTGGAAAGAGAGGCCCATTGAACTTGCAAACTTTATATGCCCCAGTACAGGGGAACACCAGGGCCAAAAATGGGGAGTGGGTGGGCAGGGGAGTGGGGGTGGGTGGATATGGGGGACTTTTGGTATAGCATTGGAAATGTAAATGAGCTAAATACGTAATAAAAATGGAAAAAAAAACTGAAAAGAAAAAAAAAAGTCAGTGTTAAGCAAAACACCCAGAGTTAAGAGATGCAATTTCATGAATCCATCAGATTGGAGAAACAGGACAAATAATTGTGGCTATCTAATTTCCTTCAAGTAGAATCTATTCGCAAAAATTCTGTCCAATCAGACTCAACTTTCAATATTGCACTGCAGTTCACATGGACACCTTTCGATCAGTTATATCTATTTTCAACTGATACAGTAGAGCTTAGGGTTTTGTTTTTTTTTCTCCCCAAAACCTGGGCGCATACATGGCAAAACTCATTTAACAAAACTAAATTCAATGCATCTGTCACATCAGCTGATAACCCACAGGCTGGAGGCTGTCTATTTTGACCTGGGTAGGGATAAAGATTATCACTAGACTGTGCGAAGTGACAGTTACTGAAATTTGTGGTGATTATTGTATGTCATTGACTCCAGTTTCCAGAGTTCTATGACTTTTTGATGTATGTCACATAGTTCGGGACCCCTGACAATGATCACCACCAGCTCTCCCAACAGAGAAGCTTCCAGCTTTTGTTACCTCACAGATATGAGAACCTACATCAACAATTTAAATTTACAGAATAGTAAGTATGAGTTGACATTGTCTATGAATTTCCACAGTAGTACGGCATTGAAATGTACCTTGACCTCTCTGCTTATTATATTATTTCTTCACAACTTTTAAACTACAAGGACTAAAGTGGTTTGTTTTTGTCTGTTTCTCTCAGACCGTTGCATTTAACAGGTTGAATTTAGACTATTTTATATTACAAAAAAAAATAAGTCTCTTTTGCAAGTTCTTTTAAAAATATCAACAAACACACCTTCAAGATGCCATTGCATCACTCAGAACAGCAGGAAGTTCTCTCAATAAAGAAAAAAAATTAAAGAAAAAATCCAAAACATGTATTTACTAAATGTAGGACATAGAAAAGATGCAATGAATATACAGAACTAGAATGTGCTTTGGGCGTGGCTGGGGGGCAGAAAAAAAATGAACCGATTTCAAGGAAGCTCTTGGAAATTTTTATCAGTCTCTAGATGAGAATTATTTGGCATTACTAGGACTAAGGTACCAATTACACAACAGCTCAAGGCACTGAAAAGGCAGCCTAGGTAACTTATAGGGAACTGCCTCAGTCAGTGTGTGATTTACCCCAGGACATAACAGAAATCCTTTTTACCTCCAAATTTGCTTATTTTCCAACCACTTACCTTTCTTTCTCTCCTTCCTACCTTCCTTCCTTCCTTCCTTCCTTCCTTCCTTCCTTCTTTCCTTTTCTCAGGGAAAGATAATTTGTAGTCATATACTGAGAGTGGTCTCCTCAGCCTCAGCCGTGTTATTTACATACACTCATGCAGCAAGTGTTCAGTTAACATGTGGAGCTGCCTGAGTTTGCCTTGCTGAAGTTTTTCCAAGAAACTTCAGACTAGTTTGAAAGGTCCTGTGATTTCCTATGCTGATGCTATATTCCAGAAAATGTATCAGATTTCCCGTGTTCTGTGTAAAATTGGATAGATTTCCTTCTCAGTGTTCCTAAATGACTCCTATGTTCTTGGTCACGAAAAAGTGATATTGCTCAACTGTAATACTGGGGCCTTGCAAAGCGAATCAGACAGTCCAGTGTTTATTTAATTTGTTTGTAATGTTTCAAAACCCCACTGAGGTTAACCTGCCCTCTTGAAATATGGCTTGCTATATCTGATTAAATCAACATTATACTAAAAGATGATATATCACACAAGGAAAAATAATGTTTTCTATTGTATTCCAGCAAACAATACAATAGACTGTCCATGTCAATAATTGTACAAATTGTATATAGTAATACTGTCCTAAAAAACAGAGGGGTCAAACAGACTTTCTGAATTGCTGCTGGGGGAGGGGTGTAGGCAAAAGAGGTAAAGTCAGATATTAATGGAAAATTTATTTAGTCTATATGTGAGGTTCTACCAAATATGTATGAGCCCCCCAAGAGGTTAGGAGGAAGGAAAATGACTTTCACATCTATTACAAAGTTACAAAATAAGACTGATGCCAGCAATATTACAAGCAAGTAATGCAAAAATTATCCTTCATTGCCTCATGTAGTCCCAGGCAATGAAATTTCTTTATTTACTTATTTATTTAGGTTATAATTTCAGGACAGTACCTGGTTGGTGCTTGCTGGTGTTTCTGTTGTGGTTTAGAGTTTTAGAAAGCAGTGATATGATCTGAAATCTGTCTAACCCTCCTATCTACTTACTTACTCCTTTGCCTCTGGCAGCCGGGAGGGGGGGGGTGGCGGGGAGTGCAAGCAGATGGGAGACTCTTCATGGGAGAATCAGTATCAAAGAAAAAACTGTCTGTAGGTGACAGAGATGAAAAAGAGCTGTGGTCAACTTCTAACTGGCAATATAAAAGTGTCAAAGGTCTGATGGGTGCTCACATCAAGGACATTCAGCCATGCTTGGGGCACTCAAAACAAGGTAATGAAGCTAATCAGACATGTCTTAGGGGCTCAACAGTTAGATACATGCATAGCTCTTCTAGAGGATCCCAGTTCAGTTCCAGGCAGCTCTTAATTGCCACAGCTCCAGGGAATCCAAAACCCTCTGCTGGCCTCCATGCAAAAACTCACACTTAAGACACACACATATGAAGATAATGAAATATATACCAAAATTAAATCTTTAGCATATGTTTTAGGAAATGTATCTCTAAGAAAAGTGATTAAAGCTATTTTGCAAAGGAGAGAAGAAATGCTATATATAATCTATAAAAATGAGCATAATTAAACTTCAGAGAAAAAGATGTATTAGATTTATAACATCCTGTGGTATACTATATATAGCTTACCAAATACCCTATAAAAATCTTAAAATGGTTGAATAACTCTGACATAGTATGCCAATAGCTCCATTTTTATAAAATTCCAATGATAACTTTTACATTATATCACTGTATATTCCCCCCTTGAAATCTGCTAGCCAGAAAAGCACTGTATTTAAATTAAAGTATAGTAGTAGTTATGTATGCACTTTAGACAGTAAGAAATTATGACTGGGAGAGCCGCTGAGGCAGCAGCCTGGGCGGGCCGCAGACAACCGGCCACCATCCGGACCAGAGGACAGGTGTCCGCCTGGCTCTGGAGACGGCCTCGGCCTCAGGAGCAGCAGTCACCATCTTGGTTCCAGGACTCCCTGGAACTTAGGATTTTAGTCTGCACAGGTGAGAGTCTGCACCACAGAAGCTGACAGCCTCTGGGAACTGCCAAAGCAACACAGCTTCTGAGAGAGGCCCTGTTTTGGGCCTTCTTCTTCGACCAGGAGGGGGTCCAAAAACAAGATATCTGCGCACCTTCCCTGTAAGAGAGCTTGCCAGCAGAGAGTGCTCTGAGCACTGAAACTCAGAGGAGAGAATCTGTCTCCCAGGTCTGCTGAGAGACGGTAACAGAATCACCAGAAGAACAATCTCTAAACAGAGTCAACTATAACTACTAACTCCAGAGATTACCAGATGGCGAAAGGTAAACGTAGGAATCCTACTAACAGGAACCAAGACCACTCACCATCATCAGACCCCAGTACTCCCACTTCGCCCAGTCCAGGGCACCCCAACACACCCGAAAACCTAGACCTAGATTTAAAAGCATATCTCATGATGATGGTAGAGGACATCAAGAAGGACTTTAATAAATCACTTAAAGAAATACAGGAGAACACTGCTAAAGAGTTACAAGTCCTTAAAGAAAAACAGGAAAACACAATCAAACAGGTAGAAGTCCTTACAGAAAAAGAGGAAAAAACATACAAACAGGTGATGGAAATGAACAAAACCATACTAGACCTAAAAAGGGAAGTAGAAACAATAAAGAAAACTCAAAGTGAGGCAACACTGGAGATAGAAACCCTAGGAAAGAAATCTGGAACCATAGATTTGAGCATCAGCAACAGAATACAAGAGATGGAAGAGAGAATCTCAGGTGCAGAAGATTCCATAGAGAACATCGGAACAACAATCAAAGAAAATGGAAAATGCAAAAAGATCCTAACTCAAAATATCCAGGAAATCCAGGACACAATGAGAAGACCAAACCTACGGATAATAGGAGTGGATGAGAATGAAGATTTTCAACTCAAAGGACCAGCAAACATCTTCAACAAAATTATTGAAGAAAACTTCCCAAATATAAAGAAAGAGATACCTATGAACATACAAGAAGCCTACAGAACTCCAAATAGACTGGACCAGAAAAGAAATTCCTCCCGACACATAATAATCAGAACAACAAATGCACTAAATAAAGATAGAATACTAAAAGCAGTAAGGGAAAAAGGTCAAGTAACATACAAAGGCAAGCCTATCAGAATTACACCAGATTTTTCACCAGAGACTATGAAAGCCAGAAGAGCCTGGACAGATGTTATACAGACACTAAAAGAACACAAATTCCAGCCCAGGCTACTATACCCAGCCAAACTCTCAATTACCATAGATGGAGAAACCAAAGTATTCCACGACAAAACCAAATTCTCACATTATCTCTCCACGAATCCAGCCCTTCAAAGGGTAATAACAGAAAAAAACCAATACAAGAACGGGAACAATGCCCTAGAAAAAACAAGAAGGTAATCCCCCAACAAACCTAAAAGAAGACAGCCACAAGAACAGAATGCCAACTTTAACAACAAAAATAACAGGAAGCAACAATTACTTTTCCTTAATATCTCTTAACATCAATGGTCTCAACTCCCCAATAAAAAGACATAGACTAACAAACTGGCTACACAAACAAGACCCAACATTTTGCTGTTTACAGGAGACACATCTCAGAGAAAAAGATAGACACTACCTCAGAATAAAAGGCTGGAAAACAATTTTCCAAGCAAATGGTATGAAGAAACAAGCTGGAGTAGCCATCCTAATATCTGATAAGATTGACTTCCAACCCAAAGTCATCAAAAAAGACAAGGAGGGGCACTTTGTTCTCATCAAAGGTAAAATCCTCCAAGAGGAACTCTCAATTCTGAATATCTATGCGCCAAATACAAGGGCAGCCACATTCATTAAAGAAACTTTAGTAAAGCTCAAAGCACACATTGCACCTCACACATTAATAGTGGGAGATTTCAACACACCACTTTCACCAATGGACAGATCATGGAAACAGAAACTAAACAGGGACACACTGAAACTAACAGAAGTGATGAAACAAATGGATCTGACAGATATCTACAGAACATTTTATCCTAAAACAAAAGGATATACCTTCTTCTCAGCACCTCATGGTACCTTATCCAAAATTGACCACATAATAGGTCACAAAACAGGCCTCAACAGATTCAAAAATATTGAAATTGTCCCATGTATCCTATCAGATCACCATGCACTAAGGCTGATCTTCAATAACAAAAAAAATAACAGAAAGCCAACACTCACGTGGAAACTGAACAACACTCTTCTCAATGATACCTTGGTCAAGGAAGGAATAAAGAAAGAAATTAAAGACTTTTTAGAGTTTAATGAAAATGAAGCCACAACGTACCCAAACCTTTGGGACACAATGAAAGCATTTCTAAGAGGGAAACTCATAGCTCTGAGTGCCTCCATGAAGAAACGGGAGAGAGCACATATTAGCAGCTTGACAACACATCTAAAAGCTCTAGAAAAAAAGGAAGCAAATTCACCCAAGAGGAGTAGACGGCAGGAAATAATCAAACTCAGGGGTGAAATCAACCAAGTGGAAACAAGAAGAACTATTCAAAGAATTAACCAAACGAGGAGTTGGTTCTTTGAGAAAATCAACAAGATAGATAAACCCTTAGCTAGACTCACCAGAGGGCACAGAGACAAAATCCTAATTAACAAAATCAGAACTGAAAAGGGAGACATAACAACAGATCCTGAAGAAATCCAAAACACCATCAGATCCTTCTACAAAAGGCTATACTCAACAAAACTGGAAAACCTGGACGAAATGGACAAATTTCTGGACAGATACCAGGTACCAAAGTTGAATCAGGATCAAGTTGACCTTCTAAACAGTCCCATATCCCCTAAAGAAATAGAAGCAGTTATAAATAGTCTCCCAGCCAAAAAAGCCCAGGACCAGACAGGTTTAGTGCAGAGTTCTATCAGACCTTCAAAGAAGATCTAATTCCAGTTCTGCACAAACTTTTTCACAAGATAGAAGTAGAAAGTACTCTACCCAACTCATTTTATGAAGCCACTATTACTCTGATACCTAAACCACAGAAAGATCCAACAAAGATAGAGAACTTCAGACCAATTTCTCTTATGAATATCGATGCAAAAATCCTCAATAAAATTCTCGCTAACCGAATCCAAGAACACATTAAAGCAATCATCCATCCTGACCAAGTAGGTTTTATTCCAGGGATGCAGGGATGGTTTAATATACGAAAATCCATCAATGTAATCCATTATATAAACAAACTCAAAGACAAAAATCACATGATCATCTCGTTAGATGCAGAAAAAGCATTTGACAAGATCCAACACCCATTCATGATAAAAGTTTTGGAAAGATCAGGAATTCAAGGCCCATACCTAAACATGATAAAAGCAATCTACAGCAAACCAGTAGCCAACATCAAAGTAAATAGAGAGAAACTGGAAGCAATCCCACTAAAATCAGGGACTAGACAAGGCTGCCCACTTTCTCCCTACCTTTTCAACATAGTACTTGAAGTATTAGCCAGAGCAATTCGACAACAAAAGGAGATCAAGGGGATACAAATTGGAAAGGAGGAAGTCAAAATATCACTTTTTTCAGATGATATGATAGTATATATAAGTGACCCTAAAAATTCTACCAGAGAACTCCTAAACCTGATAAACAGCTTCGGTGAAGTAGCTGGATATAAAATTAACTCAAACAAGTCAATGGCCTTTCTCTACACAAAGAATAAACAGGCTGAGAAAGAAATTAGGGAAACAACACCCTTCTCAATAGTCACAAATAATATAAAATATCTCGGCGTGACTCTAACTAAGGAAGTGAAAGATCTGTATGATAAAAACTTCAAGTCTCTGAAGAAAGAAATTAAAGAAGATCTCAGAAGATGGAAAGATCTCCCATGCTCATGGATTGGCAGGATCAATATTGTAAAAATGGCTATCTTGCCAAAAGCAATCTACAGATTCAATGCAATCCCCATCAAAATTCCAACTCAATTCTTCAATGAATTAGAAGGAGCAATTTGCAAATTCATCTGGAATAACAAAAAACCTAGGATAGCAAAAACTCTTCTCAAGGATAAAAGAACCTCTGGTGGAATCACCATGCCGGACCTAAAGCTTTACTACAGAGCAATTGTGGTAAAAACTGCATGGTACTGGTATAGAGACAGACAAGTAGACCAATGGAATAGAATTGAAGACCCAGAAATGAACCCACACACCTATGGTCACTTGATCTTCGACAAGGGAGCTAAAACCATCCAGTGGAAGAAAGACAGCATTTTCAACAAATGGTGCTGGCACAACTGGTTGTTATCATGTAGAAGAATGCGAATCGATCCATACTTATCTCCTTGTACTAAGGTCAAATCTAAATGGATCAAAGAACTTCACATAAAACCAGAGACACTGAAACTTATAGAGGAGAAAGTGGGGAAAAGCCTTGAAGATATGGGCACAGGGGAAAAATTCCTGAACAGAACAGCAATGGCTTGTGCTGTAAGATCGAGAATTGACAAATGGGACCTAATGAAACTCCAAAGTTTCTGCAAGGCAAAAGACACCGTCAATAAGACAAAGAGACCACCAACAGATTGGGAAAGGATCTTTACCTATCCTAAATCAGATAGGGGACTAATATCCAACATATATAAAGAACTCAAGTAGGTGGACTTCAGAAAATCAAATAACCCCATTAAAAAATGGGGCTCAGAACTGAACAAAGAATTCTCACCTGAGGAATACCGAATGGCAGAGAAGCACCTGAAAAAATGTTCAACATCCTTAATCATCAGGGAAATGCAAATCAAAACAACCCTAAGATTCCACCTCACACCAGTCAGAATGTCTAAGATCAAAAATTCAGGTGACAGCAGATGCTGGCGAGGATGTGGAGAAAGAGGAACACTCCTCCATTGTTGGTGGGATTGCAGGCTTGTACAACCACTCTGGAAATCCGTCTGGCGGTTCCTCAGAAAATTGGACATAGTACTACCGGAGGATCCAGCAATACCTCTCCTGGGCATATATCCAGAAGATGCCCCAACTGGTAAGAAGGACACATGCTCCACTATGTTCATAGCAGCATTATTTATAATAGCCAGAAGCTGGAAAGAACCCAGATGCCCCTCAACAGAGGAATGGATACAGAAAATGTGGTACATCTACACAATGGAGTACTACTCAGCTATTAAAAAGAATGAATTTATGAAATTCCTAGCCAAATGGATGGACCTGGAGGGCATCATCCTGAGTGAGGTAACACATTCACAAAGGAACTCACACAATATGTACTCACTGATAAGTGGATATTAGCCCAAAACCTAGGATACCCAAGATATAAGATATAATTTCCTAAACACATGAAACTCAAGAAAAATGAAGACTGAAGTGTGGACACTATGCCCCTCCTTAGAAGTGGGAACAAAACACCCTTGGAAGGAGTTACAGAGACAAAGTTTGGAGCTGAGATTAAAGGGTGGACCATGTAGAGACTGCCTTATCCAGGGATCCACCCCATAATCAGCATCCAAACGCTGACACCATTGCATACACTAGCAAGATTTTATCGAAAGGACCCAGATGTAGCTGTCTCTTGTGAGACTATGCCGGGGCCTAGCAAACACAGAAGTGGATGCCCACAGTCAGCTAATGGATGGATCACAGGGCTCCCAATGGAGGAGCTAGAGAAAGTACCCAAGGAGCTAAAGGGATCTGCAACCCTATAGGTGGATCAACATTATGAACTAACCAGTACCCCGGAGCTCTTGACTCTAGCTGCATATGTATCAAAAGATGGCCTAGTCGGCCATCACTGGAAAGAGAGGCCCATTGGACACACAAACTTTATATGCCCCAGAACAGGGGAACGCCAGGGCCAAAAAGGGGGAGTGGGCGGGTAGGGGAGTGGGGGTGGGTGGGTATGGGGGACTTTTGGTATAGCATTGGAAATGTAAATGAGCTAAATACCTAATAAAAAATGGAAAGAAAAAAAAAAGAAATTATGACTGGGAATAGAGTGCCAAATATGAACAAGTTTGCCTAATTTATTTTTTAAAAAAACAGCTTAATTAGCAAGGATTTTTGGCTTCAGGTGTTTCAAGTCTGTCACAACTATGCACTCAACTCTTACAGTGCAAAAGCAGTCATAGACAATATGTAGACAAAATGGCCTGCTCGTGTTCCAATAAAACTTTATTTATAAATATATTCAATGAGTCATTTACACCTGAAATATACTTTTATTATACTTATCAAAGCATAAAGGGATAAATGCACAGTGACAAACTATGAGGAGCTTCCCATAGAGATGCAAGAATTGTTCAATAACAAATGACCTCAATTTTCTTAAGCTTTTCCTTTTATATAAAGTAAAAACACACACACACACACACACACACACACACACACACACACACACAAATCTACATGATTTTTGTCATAGTCTTTAGAAAATCTCAAAGATTGTTTTAAGTATAAAATAGATCCAGAATTTTTTATGATTTAGTTCCTCAACAAAGGATTAGGCAAAAAGCGACTATTCTTGCAATGCTATTTAAACTGCATAAAGCTCTGACAATGGGGCTTTGGATGTAGCTCAGTGATAACACACTTGACTCACACCCGTGCAAGCCTGGGTTTGACCCCTACACCAAAAGATAAAGCTATGAGAAGGGGGAAAAGCCATCTACTGCATCGCTAGGCTAGACAAATAACTGTCAACTGTTGAAGACAACAAGTCAGGAACCCCAAGGGCCCATCTTCAAGAAGCAATAGTGAACTTGAGGTGGGGAAACCTGTTTTGAAAACCACTCCTACGGATACAGAAAAATAATTAGGAGATACAAGGAAAAAAAATCAAGCTGCAAATATCTCTTACTCATTTCTGCGTATTTATCCCTGATTGGTCCCCAATCTTTTTACACTGATTCTGGCTTTACCTTGCCTTATGCCAATCAAACATCCTCAACTGAACTTCCTTTTAACATTGCTTCCCTCCTCCCCCCTTTTGGGGAAGAAGGGTAGTTATTTAGCAATCATGATTGAGCCTGTGACTGATAGAAAATATTTTCTACTTGGGGAAAAAATAATCTTCAAAAACTGCCTTGGACTTTAAAGTTGCTTGGATTTGAAGTTTAAAATAGTGACGTTTTGGAGTCCTTTATGGTGGCAGTTATCCTAGGAATCATTTGTTTAACAATGTCCAAAGCCATTCAGGAAATACACTTGAATAAAGAATAAACATAATGAAAATGTTTTGGGAAGTAATTTAGACCTGCAGCAGGAGCTGCCATGACAGAGCATTTCTAAGCATTCGCACATACTGCAGACACCCTAGTCCATTCCGGCTACTGTAGCAGCATTATCACCTTCCAGATGAAGCAGCTAGATATGAGGGTTTACCTCTGTACTGTCATAAGGTCTGCTGTATTCATTCCCATATCTATGAAAAAAATGCAGCTATGGCCATGAAATCACTATTTAGAATTAAATGACCTTTATATGTGAAGGGAATTTTCAGTTCTCACTGGATAACTGACCTAATAAAGGGAATTTGAACCAAAAACATCAAAGTGAGCAGTCAAAGAGATGATGGTACAGTGGAGTAGACACAGACATAGCTGTGGAAAGCTGGTAGGGGTTTTGCTTCTCCTATAAATGACTATGTCACTACACCTGGTCTGTTTCATTGATTCTGTTAAATCTCCAATTTAGATTTCCAGAGCCTCCAGCTAATCTCCCAGGCCCCACTGTGACTAAGGTAAAAGATTTCTGTTTCCCTTATCCCACTGTATGTTGATGTGGAAGATGACAACCCACATCTTAGGGTTCCCTAAAACATTTTGTTCTAGTTAGTTATCAACTTGAAACAAGATAGAGTCATCTTAGAATAAAAAAAACCAAATGAAAATTAAAAACATCAACTAAGAAAATGCCTCCATTAGCGTAGCCTGTAGGGAAATCTGTTGGTCATTTTCTTGATTTATGATTGATGTGATGGGGACCCACCCACTGTAGATGATGTTGCCCTTCCTTAGTCAGGTAGTCCTGGTTATGTAAGACTAAATTAGTTGGCATGCCAGCTCTAGGAATCTGCCTATATCCCACACATTGTTTCTGTTACTGGGACAAAAGATAACTTTGGGAACAAGGGTTTATTTAAGTTCAGAATTTCAGGCTTTAATCCATCATCTTGAGGAAGTCAAGGCTATTAGGACTGGAAAGAGCTATTCACATTTACTATCAACAGCAAAGAGAAATAAATGCATGTAAGCCTCTAATTCTATGCTTACATTTATAATATTTTTAATTATGTGTATGTATATGAAGGGATACATGCATATGAATACAGGTGTCTTCAGAGACCAGAGGCTTGGAATTCCGCTACAGCTGCAGCTACAAGCAGTTGTTAACCACCCAACAGGAATGCTGGGAACCAAACATGGTCCTCTGTAAGAGCAGTTGTCTTCACTGGTGTTCTATTGTGTGAAGAGACTAGACACTTTGACCACAGTAACTCTTATAAAAGAAAACTTTTAATTGGGGTTTAGAGTTTTAGATGCTTAATCCATTATCATCATGGCAGGAAGCATGGCAGAAATAGTACTGGAAAAGTAGCTGATTGGTCTACATCTACATATATAGGCAGTAGGAAGAACCAGACTCTGGGCTTGAAATGAGTTTTTTGAATATTCAAAGCACATTACCACTGAAAGCATTTCCTCCAACAAAGGCCATATCTCCTAATGTTTTCAAATAGTGCCACTCCATGGTGACCAAGTATTTAAATCTGTGCACCTACTAGGGTCATTCTAATTCAAACCATAGCATTAGATGCTTTTAACAAGTGAGATATTGCTCCAGCCCTGATTTCTTCAATACTCTATAATCTACCACCTACAACCAAGGAATGGAGCCATCTACAGGGGACTGAGTCTTCCCCATATGATTTATTGTAATCAAGACAATTCTCCACAGACATATCCACGGGTCAATGTGATCTAGACAGTTCTTCACTAAGATTCCCTTCCATGGTGACTCAAAATTATGTTGCATTGGCCATTAAAACTGAGGATTGCACTTCAATCCTTAGTTTTAATGGCCTTCCTTCCATGTTCTGAAAAGACAAGTGTGAGCTACCATGACTGGCATTTTTATGTGGGTGTTAAAGAGCAAACTCAGATCCTCAAGCATTTTTCTAGACTGAAATCTCCCGACCCAAATTTGTTAAACCTTATGCACATGTAAGTATGGTGAACCTGTCTCCCTGTTTTAAGTAGGGACTTTCAGAGTGCTTGGATTCTTGGTTTGCTGTGAGGGACTAGATGAGATCATCTAGCTTATTTCATTAACAGGGATCCTCGGTAATAGTAAGTATTTATACATATGACATAAAATGATTGTTTTGGCAGAAGAAGTGGAATTCTACCAAGTCATTTCTTCCAAATTCCCATCATCTGTCCGTTTTTCCTATGCCTACTGCTGCCATCAAACTCAGATATCCTTCCTCCCCATAGTGTCCACCTTGGATGAGGCTGCTCCATCTTTCTTATTACTCTTATCATTTCCCCTCCATAAGAGACAATGGCTTACTTTTAAAAAATATATAAATGGTACTTTTATCTAATTAAAACTTGTCAGTACTTTACACTGCACCACTTTCTCTGCCTCGAAACTCTTATACTTAAAGACTATAAGACACCATGTTATACCCCTATGTCAGCTGAGCTCATCCTGTCCTTTGTCAGTTTTCTACTCCTCGTCCTCACACTTTGTCTTTCTATTCTTAGAACACTTGCTCATCTCCTGTTAACATTAGCTCCCTCTAACAGTCCTTAGCATGATGCAGAACTGTTTCTTCTACAATTTCATTCCTTATGTATAGAGCACAGAGGCCACTCCCACAGAGAAACTTCCACTGTGCTAGGTTCAGCTGAACTTCCTCCCATCAATATGACCACAAGAGTCCCTGGAGATCCCACTGTCTTGTTTCTTCATCTCTGTATGGCTCATGTATAGAAGAAATTGTAGCTGCTCTTGAAAACTCAGTGATCCAATTCAACTACTACCTACCTGATGAAATACTCTCACATGGGCCAATCTCATTAGACCCTTTGTTCAGAACCTGGAGTGGTTTAGCATTCACATGTAGTGTGATCCTCAGAATATCTCTGGAAGCAGCATATCTATTTCATAGCTACTACTCTGTTCTGTTTCCCATGTTCTGGTAAATAACAGTCAAGACTCTAGTGCATAAATGCTGCAGTCTGGTGGTGAGGCAACCTGGAAACACTCTAAAACTACGAAGCTCGTCCTGGAGTAATGGTTTATATCAGCTCCCAAATTCTTAATAAGTAGGACATTTTTTCTGAGTTTCTATAAAAATCAAGGCACTTGCCAGTACATAAAGGGAGACTTTGGATGTTTTTCTTATCTGTCATTTATAGGCATGATCTACTCTTGTTTTAGGTTGGTTTGCATATTATGAACAGTTATTGTTGACTTAAAAATCAAGGAGAAATATCTAATCTGGAAAATTTGGGGATACAATAGTGAAAGAAAACTCTATACTTCTAATAACCAAGATTGGTAGAATAAGCTATTTATAATATTTAAAGTTCTCAGCAATATTTGATAAGGGGAATGCAATGTTATTGAATCTGTAACTGCTTTGACAATGATGGGTAGAGAGTCAGAAATGAGTATCTAGTGAATATATAGGTTAGACTGAGGGTAAACAGTATTTTAAAGCATCCATTCAATAACCTGGTAGGATAAAGATGTTATTTGCATTTTTTAAGATTATAAGTTCCAGGTCAGGTTAGGACACATAATGAGTAAAGTCAGGAAGCAATTAAGATAATCAAAGACTTAATGATTTCGGAAGAGATCTTTGTGATTACTGAGGCCAAACCTCTATATAAGAGGTTTATCTTAGTCAATGTTTTATTGCTGTGAAGAGACACCATGGCCATGGCAACTCTTATTAAAAACAAACAAACAAACAAACAAACCAAATCAAACAACAACATCAAAACATTTAGTTGGGGCTGGCTTATAGTTTCAGAGGTTTATTCCTTCATTAGAATGGTGGGAAGCATGGTGGCATACAAACAGATATGGTGCTGGAGAAAGAACAAAGAGTTCTATATCCAGTTTACCCAGCAACAGGAAGAGAGAGAGACAGAGACAGAGACAGAGACAGAGACAGACAGAGAGACAGAAACAGACAGAGAGACGGAGAGACAGCGAGACAGAGAGACAGAGACAGAGAGACAGAGATACAGAGAGACAGAGACAGAGAAACAGAGAGACAGAGAAAGAGAGACAGAGACAGAGAGACGGTGATGGAGAGATGGAGATGGTGACAGACAGACAATCATTAGATCTGGCTTAAGCAGTTGAAACCCTAAAACCCACCCTAAAAGCGATACACTTTCTCCAACAAGGCCACACATAATTCTTGTCAAGTAGCACTACTCCCTTATGGCCAAGAATTCAACTCAATGAGCCTATGGGGACCTTTCGTATTCACACCACACACCCCAAAGTTTTGGAGTAGTTATGTGGACCAAAAGCATTACCATTTAGGAGCAGCAGAGAGTATAAGATCTTAGGATCTACTCAAAGCCACAGAGGCAGTCTTAGTTTATGAGCATGATCTCTTGGTATTCCATAGATGCTTATCAATGCACAGCTCTATAATGCAAGAAGAATTTAGATATATGATATGCTTAAGTCAATTTCAAGTATAACAGTACAAAATCACAACTAGAAGAAGAAGCCAAAAATCAAAAATGAAAACTATCAGTGAATACATTAGTGATTACCCAAAACTCTTCTAAAGAAAATAACATGAAGGTTTTTTTTTTTTTGAAAGCCAAGAGTACAGCATTTTAGTCCTGAGTCATCTTACTTTCATGCCTTTAATGAATCTCTTAGAGTCTTTGACTTGTCTTCAGGGTTCTATTAAGGGTTTTGTTTCAATAGTTCTAAAAGTCTTGGGCAGTAATTCTGTATTCAGGCTATTAATAGTTCAGCATGGTTGGTCTGGCAATTAGGAGGGCCAGAGGTAAATATACAAAATTGTCTCATAACTTTGAGCTACTCTGCCCTTCATCACATTTACTTTCCATACTTACTTTTAATATGTATAAGATAGGTGTGACAACCATAATGACTATCTCATAGAGTCATGAAACTCTTAATGGCACTGAAAAGTAAGCACTACATATGCCATCCCCTGGGCTGTGATGTGCAGAAGTCAGTGATCAGTCCGTACCTTTGACGAGGGAACCAAAGAAATCAGAATGCCTCTGGATATAGAGTCACAGCCAAGTTCAAGAGGATCATGAAAATGCTAAGCTCTAACTCTGAGAGGAAATGGGATATTTTTAACTGGGAAACGATAAGACGGCTGAAGAGACATAATAGGTGTCTTAAAATATACAATAGACTGCTGTGGAGTAGCAGCTCAGAAGGAATTCTCCATGTGGCTTCAAAGGGAAGTCTTAGGATAAAAAGGAAAGTGGATTTTAGATAGGCAACTAATACAGACTTGGTAAATGGCCAGTTAGGTCTGGTAATGTGCAAAAGACAGGCTTGGAGAAGAGAAGGCGATTTATTTGGGTGCTGAGGCAGAACTCTTAAGAAAAATTTTTCAAAAGTACAGTAGTCTGAAATCCCTTCAGAAGTCCAGTTAGAATCCAGGAGAAATTTATTGCTTATCTTTAAGAAAGCAGGGATTCATTCCTTTCAAATATGTAAAGTAACTTGAACCAATTTCTCTTTTAGAGTAAATTAATGAGCTTCTTTAATGAACAGATAATATGAATCTATAATTATCAACCCCATGGATGTTTAATTAGTGCTTCTCAGTCTTTTAAAAAGCATCCTTGTATGATGTTAAAACTTTAAAAGCAATCTCCTGATGTAAACTACCCATCCCATCTGACTGAAAAGCATAGGCCAAGCTGAATTCCAGTACTCATTTTACTTAGAATAAACAAACTTGGAGTCAGCAGCTACCGCATTTGAGGTTTTACCTAAAGAGTAAATATGGATAGGAAGTAGGAATGCACTGTATCTTTTATCAACAGAAGACTGGCTTTCACTCTTGTCCTCAAAAGGCTAGATAAGATTTGTCTGTAAATTCAAAATCCCAACCAAAATGTACAGATGTCGTGCATATTTCAACCAGATTCAATTATTGCTGACAAAACATTTGTAAAGGCAGCAAGAGTTCAGTCCAGATGGTGGCTGGCCTTGAAATGAAACACTCTGAAGAGATGGCACCATTCATCCCTGACACTCAGGGAAGAAACATAAGGAACTACTTCTCCCAGGGCAGTGAAGTGGAGGCAGAAATATCTGCGTCACCTCAGGGCACAGGCAAGCTGGTTCTCCTCTAGACATTGTAGAATGCTTACATTTTGCTTCACAGATTTTGGCATTTTGCAAAACACATGACCCATAACTAAGGATGTCAGATGCCCTGAATCTCTGTGTCCCCTTTGGGACTCTTTCATGATGAGTATCAACTAACAGCAATTTTCAAAATTATATTAAAGCCAGGCGGTGGTGGCGCACGCCTTTAATCCCAGCACTTGGGAGGCAGAGGCAGGCAGATTTCTGAGTTTGAGGCCAGCCTAGTCTTACAAAGTGAGTTCCAGGACAGCCAGGGCTATACAGAGAAACCCTGTCTCGAAAAACCAAAAGAAGAAAAAGAAAAAGTAAGAGAAAAAAATTATTTTAGAAGATAATATCATTGAGTCTCTGACATTGATATACTGTACCATCTAAGCCTTTGTGTAGGGAAATTCTGGAAAATCATTTTTATTAGAAGCCTTAATAATGTTATTTTAAAAATACTTCGTAAAAAATCAGCGAATTGTAGGGGCGGTAGATGTAGTTCAGCAGACAGAGTGCTTGTTGAGCAAGAACTAAGGTGTGAGTTTGATCCTCAGAACCTCCTAAAACTCAGGCATATGACAATCCCAGCAATTGGGGTTAAGGGTAGGAGGATCAGAAGTTCACAGTCATCTCTGACTACACAGTGACTTCAAAGCTAACTGGAGATACAGGAAAACATGCTACAAAAAGAAAAATATTATAAGAGGTTAAGGACAAATTGTAATGGCACGTGCTTTATTATAGTGACAGCACTTTGATGGCTTAGCAGGATGAGTGTTACAAGTAGAAGACAGCCTGGGCTACATAGTGAGAAACTATCTCAAAAGAATAAAACAAATTAATTAGCTACTTATATAGATAAATTGATAGATAGATATGAATAATCAGATGAGATAGATAGATAGATAGATAGATAGATAGATAGATAGATAGATAGATAGATAGATAGGTAGGTAGATAGATAGATAGGTGATAGATAGATAGATAGATAGATAGATAGATAGATAGATAGATAGATAGATAGATAGGGCTTTAATTGTTGATTAAGTTGAAAAAACTGTAATGTAATGTGTAATGGCTTCAGAGGGCAGCAACAGCTCAGACAGAAGGAGTGCTGAGTGAAAGCACCTATATAAAATGTTTGCACATGGGCCGTGTATCATTGTAATATCAGCTATGTGATACAAGACAAATAGGTCTCAGGACTTCAGGAGCCAGTCACACTAAACAAAATCGTGATACTCTGCTTCAGAGAGTAACCCTGTCTCAAAAAATAAGGTGGAGAGCAGTGGAATGAGACATCCAGTCTGACTTCTGCAAACCTGTACACAGGTTTACTCCCACATATGTGCTGACACATGCTATGAAAAATGACTTCAGTGAGAAAAACATACAGGATTCTGTACTGAGTTGATAGAATGGCTTTAGGCATGCAAAGTTGACCATTATTTCTAAAGGAATCCAGGAGTTCATTGCTTTACAAAGAAGAGTCATAGTGAAGTTAAATAATCATACCCTAATATTAATCCGGAAGAAGCAAAGGACTACTAAAATGATGTTCTAATTGGGGAGTCAGTGGCTTACCAGATCATAGGACAATCCACAGCAGAGCCAGCAGGATTGAAATGCATGGGCAGTGTAGTAAGGAAGAGCAAGAAGCTCAATAAAAAAGGATAAAGGCAATAGAAACAGACTCCTGGATATAGAGTTTGGTTAATGATACAACTGCCACATCAAATCATAAACTGAAGACATTTTGTTCAATGTTTCATGTGAGGGTGGAGTAGGTTTTGACTTTGTAAAGAAAGGAGCTTCCAACCCCTGTTTTACACCTTGCATGAAAAGAAAAATGTACATAGGTTTTTAAAAAACTGCAATTAAAGAGATTAAATACTACACATAGATTATAAATCTGAAAAGTACTAAAACAAGATGAACTTTGTAGGAAAGGCAATTACCTGGAATCCATAAAACAGAATTGTCAGAGTGGGTGCAAATACTGTTAGCGAACAGAAGAAATGGCACAATGAATTCTTCCAAGTAAAGAAAACAAATTAAATGGAAAGGGGGGTGGTGGTGGATGGAATTGAATCAAGCTCCTAGAAGGGACAGGCAGGGCGGCAAAAGTCTGATGAACAAAACGACAGCGTACAAAACAAGGATTTAATTTCATGTCAGAGACAGGGAAGGTTTTGAAGGGGATTTGGAGGAGTCTCTGAAAAATCATTTCAAATGTCGACTTTTATTAAAGGAGGATATGTACTTCAGCAAATCACAATCATTTCAACGGAGCCTTAATTACTCCTGGGTAGTGCAGGATACAGCCCCAGATGTTACAATTAAACTGAGACCCCAGACAAATCTATTAGACCCCTCTTTTGCTTTATGGTTCTTGGGGAATTAGTGACAAGAAACATCCTTAGCCTAGAATTTCTAAAGAAAGGGATGGACAACACTTAGCTCCATGGCAAGCACACCACACAGGCTTTATAGCTGCTGACCAATATAATTATTGCTTTTGTTTCTTTCATCTTCCTTGGAGCCATGTTCCAAGTTCATGAATACATGAAGAAGCTCATGGGTAATTATGTACGAATCCCTTTGTGTTTCTGAGCTGCGTTTTTTTTTAATTATTTTTAAAAATGCAAAAGATAATGGAAGACAGGGCCGACATGATTATTCAGTGGGGTCTGAATTGGACTTTAGACATTGGTGGGGTGCATAGTAAATGCTGATAAGTGTGTTCACTAAGAGGAAAATACTGAGTTTAGCCAGCCAAATCTGTCTAGTGAGCATGACTGTGAGTTTAAACAAAACAAAACAAAACAAAACAAAACAAAACAAAACAAAACAAAACAAAAGCCCATTTAGGAAAAGTGACCACTCTGGACCTGCCCAGAGAAGTGATAGGAAAGTATAATGGGTTTCCCCTCAAGTTAATGGTAGTTTATTTCTGGAGTCACTTTAAATGAGCATACACAATCATCTGAGATAGATGTAAAGAAGGTTAAACTAAGTCTTTTCCTTCCTTCCTTCCTTCCTTCCTTCCTTCCTTCCTTCCTTCCTTCCTTCCTTCCTTCCTTCCTTCCTTCCTTCCTTCCTTCCTTCCTTTCTTTCTTGTTTTTATTATTTTTTTTTTCGAGACAGGGTTTCTCTGTGTAGCCCTGGCTGACCTGGAACTTACTTTGTAGACCAGGCTGACCCCAAACTCAGAAATCCCCCTGCCTCTGCCTCCTAAGTGCTGGGATTAAAGGCGTGTGCCACCACCATGCCTGGCTTAAACTAAATCTTAACCAACATGTTTTTATAGGTATAATTATAATTGGTGTTTTGGGTGGTGGTGGTTGTGGTGGTGGTGGTGGTGGTGTTGCGACAAGGTGGAATTTTTGAAACTGGAGCTGGCCTAGTCTTCTAGACTTGCTAACCAACAAGCTCAGGGATATATATATATATATATGCCTCGACTTCCCTTATTTTTAACCTAGAGTTGCAGTTACTTATACATTCCTGGGTTTTTGTTGTTGCTGTTGTTGTTTTGTTTTTTAAAAATGGGGATTCGAACCCATGTCCTCATACTTCTTCTTTTACAGCTACTTATGAACAGTTTACTGTCTCTCTAGCTGCCTAATTTAATTTATGGGACGGAATTTTACTGAATAGCTCTGATTAAATTGGTATGTTGATCAAGCTCGCCTCAGACTTTCAGGGATTATTCTCCCTTTGCCTGTTAGTTGTCGGGATTACAGATACTCAATCCCTTGCTCAGCCTTAAATGTCAGTTCTCTGAGTTAGAATCCCTTACATGTTGAGCCACCTCTTTCTTGAGAGCTGTCAACTCATAGTCAGGAAAATACTATGTGAAAAGTGCCAATTACAGTGGCCTTGTGATGCTATCAGCTGCTTCAGGCAATGATGCTATGAAGCTACTGGATGTCCATCTCTCTTGATAAACTGCTAGCAGAAAACGCCTACTTTCGCCCACTGGGAGAATTCAAAGCCTCTGAGAATGGTGTTCTCTGAAAATCTTTATTCTCAGAAGGCCAGAGATCTAAAACCAGATTTATTTTCAGATAACGTACATAGCTCTCACAGAAGGGTGAGTGGGTGGTGTTTCCTCAACCGCAGTGCTAGAGAGGACAATGATATACGGAGCAAGGACAGGACCAAAGGAAGCTGGGGATGTTCAGGAAATGAGATGCGCCTGGTTTATTTTAGTCGGCCCACTTCGCAAATATGTGTCACAGAATGCTGTAGTACTTAATGAAAGCAATTAAATGTAATTTGACGACAAGCTTTTTCTCTCTAATGGTGACATGGCCTCTGCTAACAATTTAGGTTATCAACATAATGTGAAGACTAAATTGGCCCCAACTGATGGAATTGAGGAATTTCGATATGACTCAAATGTCAGGTGTCAATCAAAGCCTAAATGGGACAATGTGAGTGGGACTCTAGGACAGTCAATATGGATTCATAAAGTAGGGAGAAAAGACCAGATTGCAGAAATTTGAAAATCTTTGCATGAGAGTATCTGTTGGGTGCCAGGAGGCTGAGGCACAGTAAATATTCAAGAACTACATAGAAATTGAATGACATCCCAGAGTTGAATCATTGGGAAAAAGAATGTAGTATTTAGAAATGTCTTGTCAGGCACTGGTGGAGCCTCTCTGGAGACAGCTGTAAAAGGCTTCTTTCAGTAAGCACTTGTTAGCATTCACAGTAGTATCTGGGTTTGGTGACTGTATATGGGATGGATCCCTAGGTAGAGAAATCTCTAGATGGTCATTCCTTCAGTCTCTGCTCCATACTTTCTCTCTGTAACTCCTCATATGGGTATTTTGTTCCCGCTTCTAAGAAGGATCAGAGTATCCACAATTTGATCTTCCTTCTTCTTGAGTTTCATGTGGTTTGTGAATTGTATCTTGGGTATTCTGAAATTCTGGGCTAATATCCACTTATCAATGAGTGTATACTATGTGTGTTCTTTTGTGATTAGGTTAACTTACTCAGGATGATATTTTTTAGTTCCATCCATTTGCCTAAGAATTTCATAAGTTCATTATAGCTGTCTCTGGAGAAGCTCCACCAGTGCTTGACAAATACACTGGTGGATGCTCACAGCCTACTAGTGGACTGAGCACAGGGTGCCCAATGAGAAGCTAGAGAAAGGACCCAAGGAGCTGAAGAGGTTAGCAGCCGCATAGGAGGAATAACAATATGAACGAACCAGTACCCCCAGAGCTCCCAGGGACTAAACCACCAACCAAAGAGTATACATATGGTGGACTCATGGTTCCAGCTGCATTTGTAACAGAGGATGGCCTAGTCGGTTGTCAATGGAAGGAGAGGCTCTTGGTCCTGTGAAGGCTCTATGCCCCAATGTAGGAGAATGCCAGGGCCAGGAGGTGGGTGTGGCTGGGTTGGTAAGCCAGGGGCTGGGGGGGGGGGGCGGATGATAGGGGTTTCAGAGGGGAAACCAGGAGAGGGGACAACATTTAAAATATAACTAAAGTAAATATGTAATAATAAAAAAGAGAAATGTCTTCAAAAAGAAAGGGCTTTTTGTTTTAATTTATTTTCCCTGCAAAGGACATTGTTAACTGCACTTGTTTTTAATCCCTTGGTCTCTAAGTAAGAACAGTGAACAAGGAGGGGTCTGAAGATCGGTTTTCAAGGAAGAAAATCCTGTCAAAGAAACAAGAACCTAAAAATGCTTGCATTCCTCATGGAGAGCTTGCTCAAGGTAACTGAAAAGAAACCAGGTTGTCAGGAGATGACCACCCTCAAGGAGGAAATAGCCACATGGTTCATGAACTCATCCTTGTCAAATTTGCAAGTAAGATGAGATATCCCACACTTGAAGCTTGACATTCTGCGATCATTGTCATAGTTGGTCACTGTTTCTAGTCTTAGTTGTTGAAGATCAGTGAGGTAGCTACTGGTAACATGTTTCAGTGTCCTCAAGCTGTGATTATTAAAATCCCTTTGCCTTGTTCTAGAATTCTGTTTGTTATTGAATGATATACTACAATGTCCTGACCATCCTTTAGTATAGCTTTTTGGTTTTGTGTTTGTTTGTAGGTTTTTAGTTTTCTTGTTTTTTTTTTTTTTTTGTTTTTCGAGACAGGGTTTCTCTGCGTAGCCCTGGCTGTCCTGGAACTCACTTTATAGACCAGGATGGCCTCAGCCTCGAACACAGAAATCTGCCTGCCTCTGCCTCTCGAGTGCTGGGATTACAGGCGTGTGCCACCATGCCCGGCCTTTAGTATATCTTTAGCTAGGTCTTCACCATTCCTTGGCTGACCTCTGGGTAGAGGATTCACCATTGGCATCATGATGATTAAATACAAATGAAGGGATATCACTGGTAATATATCAGGGCTAAAAGAGTAAAAAAGATCTCTCTTATTTTCAAGACTGATAGGTCTGAAAATAAACAAACAACCCATAGAGTGCCCAGCTACAATTTAATTTTATGCAAACTACAAGTAAATTTAACATATGCACAATTTAGGGTAGATGTCTGCCAAATAGGCATCCATGGTTTATCTGGAATTGAAATTTAATAGTGAGACGTCCACTTTCCTAACTAGTCAATAAAGTGCAATACTGTATTTGATATATGCAATATAATTCAGTTTGAAGAAAGAGAAACATGTTAAAATTGTCTATGGGGGTTGGACCTCACTGATAGTGTGCTAGCCTGGCATATGCAAGGTTGTGAATTTGTTCCCCAGAAAAATAATTGAGTGTCTCAAGCAATCATTATAACTTAGATTCAGGATTTAATTCACAAACAGAGCTTCAGGAACTGAGGGCTATGGCAGGATTTTCAATGTCTTCAGTGTACTACACATAGTGTCCAGGCACTGCCTAGTACCAATGTTGTATATGTGGTATATGACTATACACATGTGGCTTTATTTTCAAAATGACTTTTATATGCTGGTAGAAAAATGTTTTATGCTACTTTTCTCTTCATTTTTATATCCAGTTATGTAGAAGAAAATTGCTTTAAAATGACCCAAATTGTAAACTCCCATTTAGCACCTCTCTGTTTAGGAGTACTGGACTCCATCTTCTTGCTTGCTTTGTGACAGGAGCGCTGTGCAGAATTTCAATGGCACATCTCTCGTTTCCTTTCTGATGGTGGAGCAGACCCTGATGGCCATGTTATTGAAACTAACATTCTTAGCCACTTAGGAATTAGGATGAAAAGTCTTTCTTTGAGAAAGGGGAGATAGGTTAAAACTATAACAAGCTTGAATGGATCAAATCACACAGATTTATTTTAATTTTCTCCATTTTAAAAGCTGTAGAGGAAAAGGATGCTTTTGCCAATTCACAGTGAAGCCATATCTGCTTTTATAGACTGCAATATCTCTCTAATTGAACATAAATATGAGGAATATGGAAATGATTGGAACATGGCAACTGTCAGTGTAGCAGTAGACACTTCGTAATCATGTGCATCTAAAATAAGAGGACACACATGACATTCCAAACTGACCAAATCTCAATTTAGCAAGAACAATAATTGTATTTTATGGAAAGATGAGAATTGGATGAGCTGAAAAAGAAGGCATTCTTATTTCTGAAATTATGATGGAACCAATGGTTTCCATGGCTACCGCTTTCTCTAATTGTGATACATTAGTATCAATAAGAATTGGATGGCTCAAGTCATTTAGTTAATTAAACATAAACTTGGACTTGGCCAACAGAATTATGGGTGAAATTAGCATCTGCTGGAATGCACCTGGAACATGTGAATTTCATGATTCCTGTCAGTTGGTGGAGTGGGCGTGGGGCAGAGCTAGTGCTTGTCTGCTCTAGCTTACATCTTTCTTACCAAAATCTTGTTACTGGATAGTTTTATGGTTTCTTTTTGTAATCCATTCTCAAGTGAAAAACAATAGCATTGACAAATGAAATGTGGTTTTGTATAGCTGTTCAGACTGGGAAAGAAGAAATATATGTGAAATTTCATATGAAGGAGAATAGTGGCTTACTGCAATAATAGACAATTACAAAACTACATTCTCCCCTCACATGCTGAGCTTTTGATGCTAACATAGGAAGAAGTAATACAGGCCTAATTGTGGCAGCCCAGCCAGGTTTTGATAACATTAAAGTCTCAATGGGCTTGTCACCAAAAGGAGCAGAAATATGTGGGACTAGACTAAAGTTAATGGCACAGGTGATTAAACTCTGCACATAAGTTAGGGTAGATGATAGAACAACCTTCTCTATATTAGACTTCCTGGGTATATCTCAACATACATGATATATGCGTCAACATACCATACAAGTTTGATCAGATCAAATGGTGCAGGAATCATAAGGAAAGTGGAATTTGCCAAGAAGATTTTATTTAGGACTGATCCCAAATCACCCACCCAGGGTCATTTCTCTTGTAGACAAGAGCTTTCATGATAGCAAGCAGAGTTTCTTTAGCCATTCTATAAATACTTATTTAATGTAGATCCTTTAGGAAGCATGGAGTGGGGGGGGGGGGAGTTGGGCATAAATCTAGCCATGATTTCTTTTTTTCAAATAATGTCCCCTTTTTCCCTTTCAAAATTCTCAGCTTGCTTTGCTTTGAACAAATTAGTTCACTTCTCAAACATCCGTTATCAACCTCCTGATGTGTAGTGTGGGAACAAGGCAACAATAAGTGAAAAGAACTTTCTCTCCTTTCCAGATTGCTGTAGCTAGGTTAAAGAAGCCACCCTTTTTTATTTAGCACTGGAAAACTGTGACACTTAGAAGAGCCATGAAGGACACGGATATGATGCCCTGGGGCATGGAATAGGGCCTAACTGACCTAGTTTTAAGATAGGGCTTCAGAAAGACTTAGCCAGCATTAAGTGAAAGAGGTACAGCCAAGATGTGGTTATGGGAGCTGCCTAAACACTGCCTCTAGTGCTACAGTCTGCTATGGCAATTGATACTGGGACTTTAAGAACAGTAGATAGCTAGTGAGATTGTGGAAAAAGATATACAGTGGATGAGCAAGGAAAAATGGAGTTAAACAGAAATTTAGCCTTGAACTCCTTTCACAAACTTTGGCACACTAAAACAAGTGTCAGTGCTTGCAGCCTTTGACTTTGATGTTGTGTCAAAGGACATCAACATCTGCTTGTGAATCAAAGAAGTGAAGGAGGGTCCTGGGAATGAGAAGTATTGGTAGCTCTGAACGTAGATAATAGTTGTGCAGCCCATATAGGTGCTTTTCAGGTGACCCAAGTTAACTAAAATATCCAGGGAAGGTGGTTATAAGAGCATAGTGCATCCTATTAATTTTCTTTCCACAGATATTGCATGAGAATTAAAGGTGAGAATTTGTGTGTGTCAGCATGGATCGTTGGTGTGTGTGACTAAAGGGGACAGGTATAAAGAGCTAAGGAGAGATGGAGACTGTATGTTCTCAGAAGTTATTTCTCCAGCCAACCTCTTGATATTTGCATTGATGAAGTGGAGGAAGTGTGGTGGATGTTTTCCCGAGTGAATAAAGATTACAAGGGACCAATCACTGGGAGAGAAGGCAGGACTTCCTGGTTGGGAGAGGGAATATAGGAGAATGGTATAGTACAGGAACATCCTAGTTCTAGTTTATCGGTTTCGGGAAAGGATTTTGATGAGAGTTGCTAACGTCATTTGAATATCAGCTCTAGAAGATACAGATAATAATCTCTACCTAACAAAAAATCCATATTCTTAGAGGTGTTGGGCAGATGTGTAGGAAAGTCCGCTGATCACAATTGCTGTGGTGAGGAAGAAAGGAGGTGAGAGAAACAGAGTAGGGCTGTAGATATTGGGGTGGGTGGGAGAGGCATCTCAGAGAAGAAGGCATCCTACCATGGATGATGGCAGCCATGTGGAAATACTGAAAATGGAATCTCTAACATACCAAGAAACTTTAAAAATACTGATCACTTATATTTGGCCTCGTAGGAACTGTATCATTGCACATGACTGCAAATACCCAAGTGTCTATAACATAGGGGCTTCTGAAGCTTTCTTTAAATCCCTTCAATTATATGTGGAATGAATAATTAAAATGTCCTAGAACAGTCCATGGGCACAATTGATTTAGGTGTGAAATTAGCTTTCATAACTGATAAACCTATTATTTCTGGCTTGATATGGAGGTTTAATAATATAATACATAGAATGTCCATAACTCAGAATGTGAAAGATTTGTGGGACTTGGAGTATATTAATCTTGGAAATAGTATTGCGTATGAGTTCAGTGTTGATCTTTTGAGAGTTATATTTGGTCTTTTTAAAGTTAACAGTTGTGCAGATAGTTTTAGATGGATTTGAGCAAGGAAGAGAAATAATACTCCATTGTTGTCAAAAGTGGGCAATAAGAGTAAGTTTCTCCCTAGGAAGTTCTAGTCATTGTTTGGAGGATGAAATCAGCTGTGAGATGGTAGATCAGGGATGGATATTGTCCAATACATAAAATATCCCTCTAAAGAAGTATACAACATCTACTATAGGAAGCAGGATTGGGAAAAGAGAAGGAACAATGAATTTCTAGTACAAAGAAATGATGCAACTGTTATATGGGTTTGCACTGGCCGTTCTGCATACATGCATACATGCTGTGGTTCTTTTTTTTTTTTTTCTTTCCATTTTTTATTAGGTATTTAGCTCATTTACATTTCCAATGCTATACCAAAAGTCCCCCATACCCACCCACCCCCACTCCCCTACCCGCCCACTCCCCCTTTTTGGCCCAGGTGTTCCCCTGTTCTGGGGCATATAAAGTTTGTGTGTCCAATGGGCCTCTCTTTCCAGTGATGGCCGACTAGGCCATCTTTTGATACATATGCAGCTAGAGTCAAGAGCTCCGGGGTACTGGTTAGTTCATAATGTTGATCCACCTATAGGGTTGCAGATCCCTTTAGCTCCTTGGGTACTTTCTCTAGCTCCTCCATTGGGAGCCCTGTAATCCATCCATTAGCTGACTGTGGGCATCCACTTCTGTGTTTGCTAGGCCCCGGCATAGTCTCACAAGAGACATCTACATCTGGGTCCTTTCGATAAAATCTTGCTAGTGTATGCAATGGTGTCAGCGTTTGGATGCTGATTATGGGGTGGATCCCTAGATAAGGCAGTCTCTACATGGTCCATCCTTTCATCTCAGCTCCAAACTTTGTCTCTGTAACTCCTTCCAAGGGTGTTTTGTTCCCACTTCTAAGGAGGGGCATAGTGTCCACACTTCAGTCTTCATTTTTCTTGAGTTTCATGTGTTTAGGAAATTGTATCTTATATCTTGGGTATCCTAGGTTTTGGGCTAATATCCACTTATCAGTGAGTACATATTGTGTGAGTTCCTTTGTGAATGTGTTACCTCACTCAGGATGATGCCCTCCAGGTCCATCCATTTGGCTAGGAATTTCATAAATTCATTCTTTTTAATAGCTGAGTAGTACTCCATTGTGTAGATGTACCACATTTTCTGTATCCATTCCTCTGTTGAGGGGCATCTGGGTTCTTTCCAGCTTCTGGCTATTATAAATAAGGCTGCTATGAACATAGTGGAGCATGTGTCCTTCTTACCAGTTGGGGCATCTTCTGGATATATGCCCAGGAGAGGTATTGCTGGATCCTCCGGTAGTACTATGTCCAATTTTCTGAGGAACCGCCAGACGGATTTCCAGAGTGGTTGTACAAGCCTGCAATCCCACCAACAATGGAGGAGTGTTCCTCTTTCTCCACATCCTCGCCAGCATCTGCTGTCACCTGAATTTTTGATCTTAGCCATTCTGACTGGTGTGAGGTGGAATCTCAGGGTTGTTTTGATTTGCATTTCCCTGATGATTAAGGATGTTGAACATTTTTTCAGGTGCTTCTCTGCCATTCGGTATTCCTCAGGTGAGAATTCTTTGTTCAGTTCTGAGCCCCATTTTTTAATGGGGTTGTTTGATTTTCTGAAGTCCACCTTCTTGAGTTCTTTATATATGTTGGATATTAGTCCCCTATCTGATTTAGGATAGGTAAAGATCCTTTCCCAATCTGTTGGTGGTCTCTTTGTCTTATTGACGGTGTCTTTTGCCTTGCAGAAACTTTGGAGTTTCATTAGGTCCCATTTGTCAATTCTCGATCTTACAGCACAAGCCATTGCTGTTCTGTTCAGGAATTTTTCCCCTGTGCCCATATCTTCAAGGCTTTTCCCCACTTTCTCCTCTATAAGTTTCAGTGTCTCTGGTTTTATGTGAAGTTCTTTGATCCATTTAGATTTGACCTTAGTACAAGGAGATAAGTATGGATCGATTCGCATTCTTCTACATGATAACAACCAGTTGTGCCAGCACCATTTGTTGAAAATGCTGTCTTTCTTCCACTGGATGGTTTTAGCTCCCTTGTCGAAGATCAAGTGACCATAGGTGTGTGGGTTCATTTCTGGGTCTTCAATTCTATTCCATTGGTCTACTTGTCTGTCTCTATACCAGTACCATGCAGTTTTTACCACAATTGCTCTGTAGTAAAGCTTTAGGTCCGGCATGGTGATTCCACCAGAGGTTCTTTTATCCTTGAGAAGAGTTTTTGCTATCCTAGGTTTTTTGTTATTCCAGATGAATTTGCAAATTGCTCCTTCTAATTCATTGAAGAATTGAGTTGGAATTTTGATGGGGATTGCATTGAATCTGTAGATTGCTTTTGGCAAGATAGCCATTTTTACAATATTGATCCTGCCAATCCATGAGCATGGGAGATCTTTCCATCTTCTGAGATCTTCTTTAATTTCTTTCTTCAGAGACTTGAAGTTTTTATCATACAGATCTTTCACTTCCTTAGTTAGAGTCACGCCGAGATATTTTATATTATTTGTGACTATTGAGAAGGGTGTTGTTTCCCTAATTTCTTTCTCAGCCTGTTTATTCTTTGTATAGAGAAAGGCCATTGACTTGTTTGAGTTTATTTTATATCCAGCTACTTCACCGAAGCTGTTTATCAGGTTTAGGAGTTCTCTGGTAGAATTTTTAGGGTCACTTATATATACTATCATATCATCTGCAAAAAGTGATATTTTGACTTCCTCTTTTCCAATTTGTATCCCCTTGATCTCCTTTTGTTGTCGAATTGCTCTGGCTAATACTTCAAGTACTATGTTGAAAAGGTAGGGAGAAAGTGGGCAGCCTTGTCTAGTCCCTGATTTTAGTGGGATTGCTTCCAGCTTCTCTCCATTTACTTTGATGTTGGCTACTGGTTTGCTGTAGATTGCTTTTATCATGTTTAGGTATGGGCCTTGAATTCCTGATCTTTCCAAAACTTTTATCATGAATGGGTGTTGGATCTTGTCAAATGCTTTTTCTGCATCCAACGAGATGATCATGTGGTTTTTGTCTTTGAGTTTGTTTATATAGTGGATTACATTGATGGATTTTCGTATATTAAACCATCCCTGCATTCCTGGAATAAAACCTACTTGGTCAGGATGGATGATTGCTTTAATGTGTTCTTGGATTCGGTTAGCGAGAATTTTATTGAGGATTTTTGCATCGATATTCATAAGAGAAATTGGTCTGAAGTTCTCTATCTTTGTTGGATCTTTCTGTGGTTTAGGTATCAGAGTAATAGTGGCTTCATAAAATGAGTTGGGTAGAGTACTTTCTACTTCTATCTTGTGAAAAAGTTTGTGCAGAACTGGAATTAGATCTTCTTTGAAGGTCTGATAGAACTCTGCACTAAACCCGTCTGGTCCTGGGCTTTTTTTGGCTGGGAGACTATTTATAACTGCTTCTATTTCTTTAGGGAATATGGGACTGTTTAGAAGGTCAACTTGATCCTGATTCAACTTTGGTACCTGGTATCTGTCCAGAAATTTGTCCATTTCGTCCAGGTTTTCCAGTTTTGTTGAGTATAGCCTTTTGTAGAAGGATCTGATGGTGTTTTGGATTTCTTCAGGATCTGTTGTTATGTCTCCCTTTTCAGTTCTGATTTTGTTAATTAGGATTTTGTCTCTGTGCCCTCTAGTGAGTCTAGCTAAGGGTTTATCTATCTTGTTGATTTTCTCAAAGAACCAACTCCTCGTTTGGTTAATTCTTTGAATAGTTCTTCTTGTTTCCACTTGGTTGATTTCACCCCTGAGTTTGATTATTTCCTGCCGTCTACTCCTCTTGGGTGAATTTGCTTCCTTTTTTTCTAGAGCTTTTAGATGTGTTGTCAAGCTGCTAATATGTGCTCTCTCCCGTTTCTTCATGGAGGCACTCAGAGCTATGAGTTTCCCTCTTAGAAATGCTTTCATTGTGTCCCAAAGGTTTGGGTACGTTGTGGCTTCATTTTCATTAAACTCTAAAAAGTCTTTAATTTCTTTCTTTATTCCTTCCTTGACCAAGGTATCATTGAGAAGAGTGTTGTTCAGTTTCCACGTGAGTGTTGGCTTTCTGTTATTTTTTTTGTTATTGAAGATCAGCCTTAGTGCATGGTGATCTGATAGGATACATGGGACAATTTCAATATTTTTGAATCTGTTGAGGCCTGTTTTGTGACCTATTATGTGGTCAATTTTGGATAAGGTACCATGAGGTGCTGAGAAGAAGGTATATCCTTTTGTTTTAGAATAAAATGTTCTGTAGATATCTGTCAGATCCATTTGTTTCATCACTTCTGTTAGTTTCAGTGTGTCCCTGTTTAGTTTCTGTTTCCATGATCTGTCCATTGGTGAAAGTGGTGTGTTGAAATCTCCCACTATTAATGTGTGAGGTGCAATGTGTGCTTTGAGCTTTACTAAAGTTTCTTTAATGAATGTGGCTGCCCTTGTATTTGGCGCATAGATATTCAGAATTGAGAGTTCCTCTTGGAGGATTTTACCTTTGATGAGAACAAAGTGCCCCTCCTTGTCTTTTTTGATGACTTTGGGTTGGAAGTCAATCTTATCAGATATTAGGATGGCTACTCCAGCTTGTTTCTTCATACCATTTGCTTGGAAAATTGTTTTCCAGCCTTTTATTCTGAGGTAGTGTCTATCTTTTTCTCTGAGATGTGTCTCCTGTAAACAGCAAAATGTTGGGTCTTGTTTGTGTAGCCAGTTTGTTAGTCTATGTCTTTTTATTGGGGAGTTGAGACCATTGATGTTAAGAGATATTAAGGAAAAGTAATTGTTGCTTCCTGTTATTTTTGTTGTTAAAGTTGGCATTCTGTTCTTGTGGCTGTCTTCTTTTAGGTTTGTTGAGGGATTACCTTCTTGTTTTTTCTAGGGCATTGTTCCCGTTCTTGTATTGGTTTTTTTCTGTTATTAACCTTTGAAGGGCTGGATTCGTGGAGAGATAATGTGAGAATTTGGTTTTGTCTTGGAATACTTTGGTTTCTCCATCTATGGTAATTGAGAGTTTGGCTGGGTATAGTAGCCTGGGCTGGAATTTGTGTTCTCTTAGTGTCTGTATAACATCTGTCCAGGCTCTTCTGGCTTTCATAGTCTCTGGTGAAAAGTCTGGTGTAATTCTGATAGGCTTGCCTTTGTATGTTACTTGACCTTTTTCCCTTACCGCTTTTAGTATTCTATCTTTATTTAGTGCATTTGTTGTTCTGATTATTATGTGTCGGGAGGAATTTCTTTTCTGGTCCAGTCTATTTGGAGTTCTGTAGGCTTCTTGTATGTTCATAGGTATCTCTTTCTTTATATTTGGGAAGTTTTCTTCAATAATTTTGTTGAAGATGTTTGCTGGTCCTTTGAGTTGAAAATCTTCATTCTCATCAATTCCTATTATCCGTAGGTTTGGTCTTCTCATTGTGTCCTGGATTTCCTGGATATTTTGAGTTAGGATCTTTTTGCATTTTCCATTTTCTTTGATTGTTGTGCCGATGTTCTCTATGGAATCTTCTGCACCTGAGATTCTCTCTTCCATCTCTTGTAATCTGTTGCTGATGCTCAAATCTATGGTTCCAGATTTCTTTCCTAGGGTTTCTATCTCCAGTGTTGCCTCACTTTGAGTTTTCTTTATTGTTTCTACTTCCCTTTTTAGGTCTAGTATGGTTTTGTTCATTTCCATCACCTGTTTGTATGTTTTTTCCTCTTTTTCTGTAAGGACTTCTACCTGTTTGATTGTGTTTTTCTGTTTTTCTTTAAGGACTTGTAACTCTTTAGCAGTGTTCTCCTGTATTTCTTTAAGTGATTTATTAAAGTCCTTCTTGATGTCCTCTACCATCATCATGAGATATGCTTTTAAATCTAGGTCTAGGTTTTCGGGTGTGTTGGGGTGCCCTGGACTGGGCGAAGTGGGAGTGCTGGGTTCTGATGATGGTGAGTGGTCTTGGTTCCTGTTAGTAGGATTCCTACGTTTACCTTTCGCCATCTGGTAATCTCTGGAGTTAGTAGTTATAGTTGACTCTGTTTAGAGATTGTTCTTCTGGTGATTCTGTTACCGTCTCTCAGCAGACCTGGGAGACAGATTCTCTCCTCTGAGTTTCAGTGCTCAGAGCACTCTCTGCTGGCAAGCTCTCTTACAGGGAAGGTGCGCAGATATCTTGTTTTTGGACCTCCTCCTGGTCGAAGAAGAAGGCCCAAAACAGGGCCTCTCTCAGAAGCTGTGTTGCTTTGGCAGTTCCCAGAAGCTGTCAGCTTCTGTGGTGCAGACTCTCACCTGTGCAGACTAAAATCCTAAGTTCCAGGGAGTCCTGGAACCAAGATGGTGACCGCTGCTCCTGAGGCTGAGGCCATCTCCCGAGCCAGGCGGACACCTGTCCTCTGGTCCGGATGGTGGCCGGTTGTCTGCGGCCCGCCCAGGCTGCTGCCTCAGCGGCTCTGTGCTTCTGCCCGTCCCAGAAGCTGTCCGGTTCTCTGGTGCACCCTCTAACCTGTTCAGACTAATTTCCTAGGTCCCGCGGAGTCCCCGCTGTGGTTCTTTTTACCTGGGGCTTCGGGTTGACTCCTAACAATGGGATTGGAGAAATCTCTGACTCTTTTGCCTGCTTGTGGGATCTTTTTCCTCCTACTGGGTTGTCTTGTTCAGCCTTGATATGAGGGTTTATGGCCATCTTATTGCATCTTGTTACTCCACGTTCTATTAATATCACTGGAAGGAGGCCTGCTCTTTTCTAAAGGGAAATGGAGGAGGAATGGATCTAGGGGAGGGGAAAGGGAAGCTTGGGGGAAGGGAGATTTGGAAGGAAGGGGGAAGGGATGTTGCAGTAGGACTGTATAAGAAGTAGGAGAAGAATAAATTTAAAAAACAATATATATCTGAGAAAGTTGAAACTCAAAAGACATTTACCAAGGATAGCTTAATTTGTTGATATTAAGAATCAGGGACAGTAAAACCTTCTGCCGTGGTTTCTGTTTAAGCTGGCTTTGTAGTTTCAGGCTGTAGATATGGTGGGACATCCACAGAGAGACTTGAGTTAAAGAGAACAATTAGCCAGGCAGTGGTTGAGCACACCTTTAATCCCAGCACTTGGGAGGCAGAGGCAGGTGGATTTCTGAGTTTGTGGCCAGCCTGGTTTACAGAGTGAGTTCCAGGACAGCCAGGGCTACTACGCACATAAACCCTGTCTCAGAGAGAGGGGGGGGGGGAGGGAGAGGGGGGGAGGGGGAGGGGGAGGGAGGGGGAGGGGGAGAGGGAGAGGGAGAGAGAGAGAGAGAGAGAGAGAGAGAGAGAGAGAGAGAGAGAGAGAGAGAGAGAGAGAACAATTAACAGATGTAGAATTGCATTGAGGCAGTTTTGCACAAGGTGTGAGAAGAAAGGATGGGAAAGAGCATAAGGCCAAATGAGAATAGAGACCATAAAAGAGAAGGCATCCCAATTGTATAGTATCCCCATCTCTGAGAAAGACACTCTGTCTAGAGCTTAAGAAACATCAGAGAATCCTTTTCTAGGGGTAGGGGAAGAGGAACTAGGAGACAAAAGTAAGTCTAGGAGTCAGAATATATCTACAAAGAACTTTTTTAAAATCTTGAAGATGATTTCTTGAGCCCAGCATCTTCTGACCTGTTGCCTCTGCAGCCTGGACACTACTAGCCTCTTCCTTTCAGGACCTTGCTGTGACTGTGTTGTCCACTATCTGGTACTTGATGAAAGCTAGCTATTGCATTTACTAGGAATCAGGAGTTCTGTCGTGTAAGGGGTAGTCTCTCCATGGTAAAATGTCTAGAAGTCATCTTGAATTCTCCCTTTCCTTGCACTAGAAAATTGTGGGATATGAAACAACCATGTGGACACGCTTTTCAGAATAAAAACATTTGTCACCTAGAGTAAGAATGCCAGGGCTCTGAGTACTGGGTTATAAAATGGTATTTATTATATCATGGGTGAAAGCTAGAAAGAATAACCTGTTACATGCTGGTTACTATTCCCTGGAGCCACCTTTAGCATCTTCTTTCATATTCCTCCAGAGGTTCCTCTGTATGTGTGCACCCAAATGATCCCTGATAAGGATGCTAGCCGTATTGGATTAAGGAGAGATCTTCAATAGTGGCCTCACATAGGAGTAGAGTCCTTATAAGCTGAATTTTTAAAGATAAAACTACTCAAAAAGATAAAGTGATATATAAAATGTGCCCAATATATTGTTATACCATGGTATGATATTATCCAAAACACAAAAGCACTCTTGGAGCTCTGAAGTAATAGCCATTGTTGCCTTTAACACTTAAGAGAGCTGATGGTTGAGGTTGAGTGAGAGAAAGGATTTTTGTTTACCTCAAGATCCAGGGGCTAGAGAGCTTTGAGCAAGTCTTTGAGCAAGTCTTTGACCCTTAGCTTCATCATCTATGCTTTCAAAATCCACCCTTCTATGTCATGGGACTATGGCTTCACTGCAAAAATCCAGTTTCTTTTTTTAACATTGGGTAGTTACAGACCCAAACCTCAAAGAAAGAGTCCATTTAATTTTTGTTCTTTTATTGATCTGTACCTGGTTGAGATCAGGCTCAGGCCTTGGGTGGCAGATGAGCACAGTCATATTTTGTGCAGTGCAAATTAACAGTCCAGCTCTCTGTGCATGGAGGACAGAGAGATCACAACCCCTGTTCCCAATGTTCTTGTCAGCTTATCGAAGTTAAGTGTCTTGGAAGATAGTGATTCTCTATTAGAAGAGCAACATTTCATATTCATAAAGACAAAGGGCAAGTTTCCTCTGTTGGTACAGAAGGGTCAGTATGAGATACATTGTCTCAGGATGAAATCCAGAAATCTTAGACCAGCCTGAGATGAGTGTTCAGGAAACTCCTGAAACTGTTTTCAAGAATGCCTTCCAGAATGTTTCCAGAAACAGAAATTCTCTTTCTTACAGATGTGAGGTCTACAAGTTAGATATAAATCTGGTCAGCATCTACAGTGACCTCTGTCCACCAATGTCCTTCTTTGATGTATGCAGGTTGCTCCACCTTCTGTGCCCTTTGTTAATCTATGCACTTTGGATTTCAGTTTGCAAACAACACGTATGAGTTCCAGAGCACTTTCTATCCAATATAGCTTTTATATAACTTAAGGTAAACTTTCCTGAAACTGTCAACATACATTTAGCTTTCCTTGTACTTCAAGTAAGAGACTGAAGCTTTGATTATATGTTGAATATCACCTCCTGATATAAGAGACCTACTATGTGTATGGAAGCTCAGAGAGGACTCATAAAAGTCTCCAGGATATTTTACAACTTGACAGGATGACTGCATTAATAACTGTGGGGGAAAGGGGATAGAGAGAAGGAGGCAACAACAATCAGGATGTAAAAAGAGAAAAGAAGAAAAAGAACTCCATGTGTTCATCATCTCTGTACTCTTAGCACCTGATACCTGGCAGTGACAACAAACTAGAATGTAAATATTTCAATACACTACAGGAAAGGGAGTAGGAAGCTAGCAAAACTGGTCCTATACAGCATCACCAACAACCTTGTTTGCCTTAGCTTCTTCAGTTGTAAAATCTGTTTTGGTGGGCCAGATGTCACTGCAGCCATTTTCAATTCCATTATTCTACATTTCAATGAGAGAAGCTGGGGGAGGAAAAAGAATGAAAATCTCCAGCAACCCTAGCATGTTCCTGGGACCTGGGCCAGGCACTGTGACAGTACTGTATCATGGTCCTTTCAGCTTCAGTAACCTGGCACAATGCAAGTTCCCAGTATGTAGCAGCCACTAAACTGTCTATCAGCATGCCTTTCTCTGATCACTAGCCCTGACTGAACATTGTTGCTCATTCTTATTCACAATTTATTGTTATCCTGTTGCGAAAGATGTGAGAATATATACTATATTTTTCCACCAACCCTACCACTAAACTTTATAATTATTTACAAAAGGCAAGATGATTCCATTCTTCTACAAAATATTATTTATACAGACCCTGATAACAAAAAAGGTCACATGACATATGGAGCTTAAAATGTATGATGTTTGAGCCAGCTCCTGTCATCATTTGAAATTTTACCATCTTTTACAGAAATATATGACCAAAGCAGGTGTGTATTAATTGACCCAGGCTGATGTAATAAAATACCCTGGCTTGCTGGCTTAAACAGTTGGCATTTTTCTCACAGTTTTCAGACCCAGTTTTTACCAGGGCTGGGTTCTGTAGATGGCTTATGGTAACCTGCCTTGTTCACTGTGCCTTCATGTGGTCCTTTCTAAGAGAGAGAGAAAGAAACAGAGACAGGCAGAGATAGAGACTAGATCAGAAACTTACCCTATGATTTCTTATGATCTTAATTATTTTTCTACAAGGTCTGATTGCCGGGTGCATTTAGAGTTTCCATAGATGTATTTAGGGGTACAGACATAGCTCAATCCGTTACAAGCTGGTAAGAACTTAAGATATCACATTCATCTCAGTATTCTATGGGCCAGCGCTTGTTCTATAACCTGAATGATGCCACAGAAACCAACAAAATGCTGAGAAATCCAAGTAAATTTCCTGACTCTGTCTCTAAGACACAGTGGTTACTTTACATTCCACTCTCCCCACTTCTCCCAGAATTGCCTAGTGCATTTTAAAAGATATTTGAAACTCAGGAAATTAGTACCTCCAATTTATTCCCAGAACAGATAGCTAATAAGTACAGAAAATTAAAAACTTTCAGCTGGCTCACTTTCGTGTTTTGTAACACATACCACTTTGGCTTTGGAGGAGTTTAATTTGAATTAATCATTAAACTCACTTCAGAGTCAGAGATGAGGTAGTGTTTAAAGAAAGTTCCATTGTTAGAAATAATCTGTAACATAAAATTTGGCCTGCGGCATATAGCCATACAGATAAAATCTTCATATATATGGATGATTTTCAAATTCAAGTTTAAATAATTTGAGTTACGGAAGTGACTCCAGAAGGAAAGCTTTTGTAGGAACACAAATGACAAGGTGAGAAAATGTGCTATGTTTTTTATTTCATCTGTTTTTAGAGCTTTCCTCAAATACAATATTATGTTTTCTGTCATTTGTACAAATTCATAGCTGAGTGTGATTGTACAGTCAGGTGTAGTGGCAACTTGCATCTTTTCTTAGCTTGCCAGACTGCCTGGCCTTCATCAGACAGATAAAAGGGATGTGACTTTCCCATGAACATCTTCTCTGGTTATTTGCCAAAGGAAAATAGCTTAGACCTGAGGAAAGAGGTTTGCTTGTTTGAGATGGCTCATTACCAGGTGGCCCATCCTAACTTAAAGGGCCATGTGATCAGCAAGTCACTCCATCTCATTACAAGGAAACAAATGACAATTTCCCAAGTCCATAGATGCATGGGGATTTGGGCAGAACCTGGACTCTCAGGCTGTGCCCGACATTCAATGTTACATGGCATTCAGTGTATGTTGCGTAGCTTTTAATTTCCGTTTGTATACTTGTCACAACAGATAGTCAGTCCAATAGGTAAACAGGCAATTTTCTGATTCCGAATACCAAGTAGAATCACTCCTGTTAGCTTCTTGGATAACATGAAAAGAGGCAATTCAGTGAATCCATCATTTCAGGCTCTTTTGAACCTCTGTTGTTTCAGAGTAGACAGCTTTCCAAATATGAGAGCTGATGGGTCAGAAACTATTTGTCTCATTAACCATGGGGACCCGAAAGCATGGAAACCAATAGGATACCAGTTGGTAATCATCCAGTAAGAGCCTTTGTACATTGTTCTTCGTGTCGTTTAGGGAGTTCACTTATGTTCTGGGGAAAGCATCTGCCTTCTGTAAATCTTCAGCTTTATACAAGGCTAAGATTTTTTTTATTAATTTTTTTATTAGATATTTTCTTTATATACATTTCAAATGCTATCCTGAAAGTTCCTTATACCCTCCCCTACCCACCCACTCCCACTTCTTGGCCCTGGCACTCCCCTGTACTGGGGCATATCAAGTTTGCAATACCAAGGGGCCTCTCTTCCCAGTGATGGCCGACTAGGCCATCTTCTGCTTCATATATAGATAGAGATACGAGCTCTGGGGGTACTGGTTAGTTCATATTGTTGTTCCACCTATAGGGTTGCAGACCCCTTCAGCTCCTTGGGCTAAGATTTTGCTAGCAAAGCATTTAATGCGCCCATGGAAGTAGCCTGTAATGAGCATATATTAGGGGACTCAAGCCAAACATAGTTTCATAAAGACCACTCTGATGGAGTAAACCTTGTGGGGAAATACGAGGCCTATGGACAACCTGGAGATGTTAGGGACTTAACTATTAGCTTTTTAATGCTTCGTTTATTAGGGTCTTTGGTAGGCTCTAAGATCACTGTATTGAACAAAGTATGCATAGGACAAGCCTTGATCAAAATTCCAATGTTTTCACAACCTTGGCACTGCTGACATTTCACATTAGGTGATGACTGCTTAGATGAGAGCAGCAGGCAAAGAGAAGGGTCCTGTCACTTGTAGGCTGTTTAGTTGCACCCTAGCCTTCATCCATCAGAAGATATCTATAAGCTCTCTTTATCACTTGTGACACCTCAAAATATCTTTGGATTTTAGCAAGTGTCCTGCAGAGTGGAGATATAGATAAGCTAGGCTAAAACAATAAGAAAAATGGCAGCTAAATGAGAGAGAGAGACAAAGAGAGAGAGAGGGAGAGAGAGAGAGAGAGAGAGAGAGAGAGAGAGAGAGAGAATGTGTGAGAGAGAATGAAGATCATAAAGAAGTGTGGCATTGTGAGTATCAATTTACTTTAGTCCCTAAAAAGACTATCCTAATACGTTATAACTGAAGGCTGAAGTGCTGCAGGCAGAGCGAAGAACAATGCACTGGCCCTGCAGGTAGACAGAATCATATTACTCCACATGATAAAGTGGTCTTGTGTAAGGAAGAGTGACAGCCCAAAGCTTTATCAAAGAGGGTGTAGACACTGGAAAAAAAAGTATGAATTATATTGTATGGTAAAAAGTCATAGTAAAATTTTAATCAAGGGATAGATCATAACCTAACCTCAATTAAAATTGAGGTTCTTAAAAGAACAAAAACAATTTGACTCCATAATGTAGAGAATCCATTTGATAGACTATAGGGGTCAGTAGATAAAATTGTTCTGGGCCTGGAATATGAAGATACTTTGTATATTTGACTCATCAGATGAAGTTGTAAAGGGTTCAAAACAAAGAATTCAAGTATAGGGTAGTTTTCCAGAAGCTCATAAAATGAGGAATTGATATGTAACAAATCCAACTGTATATATGATCATTATTATATTTCTGCTGCTATTATAAAAGCCCAAGTACAACAGTGTGGTCCCTGTTGAGAGTTTCTTTAGGGGAATCATAGTGTGGGAGGCTTACAAGCTATAGGGACTCATAGGTTGGAGGTTTGTTTTTTTTGTTTGTTTGTTTGTTTGTTTTATAACCACTTGCCCTCATGAGAACTAATCAAGGTTCAGAAATACATTAATTCTTTCTGAAAGTGGATCTTCTGATGACCCAAATTTCAGTCTTCATATGCACAAACATATTAGGGACATTCTACCCAGTCACCAGTAAGATAAAATGAACACTGTCTTTGGATCTTTTGCCTCACATGTAATACAGAGAGCTAATGAGAACCTATTAATGAAGATAATTAAATGAGAGTAATATTAGGCATGAACTTCTCAAAGGGCAAACTGTACACAAACAATCACACAAGTTTCTTATACATGCACACCTATCAAGTTTTCCTTAATTTGTTCTCTAAACTGTCAGCTCTTCTTAGGTTTTGCTTTTCAGTTATTTTACCTTGTTAAACTGATTCAAAGATACAGAACTAGCAAATATCATTGAAAGATCCCACAGCAGAGAGAAAAGCAACTGGGTCTTAGGAAGACCCGTGGGGATAGTGAACAGAGAGGTTTGTGTGTCAACAAACATGGGCAATAAGACACAGGGAGAATGCCACTGGACTGACTGAAGTTCTGAACATGGAAGTCCTTTTGGTTCTCCATTGCTCTGTGCAGCTTGTGAAAACCAGACCAAACTCACTTTTACCTGTGATAACCCAGATGATACTAATACAATTCCCAGAAAGGATGGCTGATGGTTGCTCAGAAGGCATGCCCACAGCTTCCTTTGTCTGTACTCACACTGTGATGTAACAATAGGACACTTTCATGCTGACCCCTTCTCCATCAGCAGCAGCAGCAGCAGCATCATCACCAATGCTTTTTTTTTGTAGAAAAAAAAAAAACATTTCTTCAATTCAATTAAATTTCAAATCAATGAAGCTTTATTTCTTTTTAGCACTCCATTCTTTGACATTGGGGTATGTATGTAACAGACATTGCCAGTAGCTTGAGACAAAATGCCCCAATTCAGCTTGTGTGCTATGCCTTCTTTTTGTCTATGAAAGTATTGTTATTTGTATAATACCCTGCAAGCATTCTAGATCTTATTTCCATGGAATAGAAATCCCATCTGTAGACACAGTGACACTATTCTATCAATGAGTACATGGAGTTGTACTCCCTGCTGCTGTGCATGTAGAGTTAGAAAATGTCACACGAAGCAGTCATTTTCAGCTCAGACCCTTGTACTTGCAGTTATCTCATTCTAGGTAACTCACCAACACTCTTTTGTCTCTTCTCCAGGGGTCACTGCTCAGCTAAGGTGTCACTTATCATCTCATTCTTGCTTAGGTCAAGAAGGGGCCTGTTTCTTTCTTTTTTATTTTTATTGGATATTTTCTTTATTTACATTTCAAATGTTATCCCCTTTCCTGGTTTCCCTTGAAAAACACCCTCCTCTATCCCCTCCCCTTACCCCTTACCCCTGTTCACTAACCCACCCACTCCTGCTTCCTGGCCCTGGCATTCCCCTGCAGTAGGGCATAAAGCCTTCATAGGTCTAAGGGCCTCTCCTCCCATTGATGTCCGACTAGGCCATCTCCTGCTGCATAGGCAGCTGGAGCTATGTGTCCTACCATGTGTACTCTCTGGTTGGTGGTTTAGTCCCTGGGAGCTCTAGGGGCACTGGCTAGTTCATATTGTGGTTCCTCCTATGGGACTGCAAGGAGCCTGTTTCTTAAAGACCAGCAAAGTCATTGGTAGGTTTGCACACTGAAAGGATATGTTATCCTTAAATACTATCAATAACCAGTAGATTTTAGATAGTTGTGATTCATTCTATCCACAAGGATAAATGGATGGTGGGAATTACAGAAACATTCAAAGAAGAGCATTGTCAGACAGTCACAAGGAAAACTATTGTGACAACATGATAGGTAGGTGAATGATCAAGGTGGGTACAGATCACCCACTGCATAGCATGAAAGCCAAAGCTGTATGCAGGTTGAAAATCTCACAGCAGGTTCTGATAGAAGAACTGAAATCCCTGGGGATTGTTCAAGTCATCACATGTCACCACCATTTGAGACAGCATAGCTATGAAGTATTTCTTAGGGAGAGGTCAAGAAACAGACTTATTAAGTAAGCAACTGACCATGAGTAGATGCCTTGAAAAATCCCGAAGAGAAGAGTAGACTACGGGGATGAAACTCCATCAAATCTATCTCAAAAATAAAGAAATCAGGCACTAACAGCCAGAGTATTCAAGTAAAGTT
This sequence comes from Mus musculus, assembly GCF_000001635.26. Classification (NCBI taxonomy): domain Eukaryota; kingdom Metazoa; phylum Chordata; class Mammalia; order Rodentia; family Muridae; genus Mus; species Mus musculus. The sequence goes on from NC_000072.6 coordinate 111,430,850, forward strand.
AATGACTATGGCTGTTTCATCAAGAACTTTGAGGCACAGAGCTGTCACACCAGCCTAAGTCTTTAATAAAATGACATTTTTAATTAACTCCTTGAGATGATACTGTCACCAGTGTTTAAGATGAAATTCATTATTTCTCAACTGAAGGCTACACAGAGTTCCAATGTCTTTTAATATGGCATCTTCAGATGATAAGTATCACTCCTTGTTGGAAAGGATCTCACTGATCTGAGGACCACAAACCTCTGATTCATGTCATCTTGAACCAACTCCATACTTACAGCAAGTCTTTTTTTTTAATTAAATTTTTATTGGATATGTTATTTATTTATATCTCAAATGTTATCCCCTTTCCCAGTTTCCCCTCTGAAAAACCCCTATCCCATCTTCCTTCCCCTGCTTCTACAAGGGTGCTCCCCGACTCACCCACCCACTCCTACCTCACTGCCCTAGCATTCCCCTACACTGGGGCATCAAGCATTCACAAGACTAAGGGCCTCTCCTACTGATGCCAGACAAGGCCATCTTCTGCTACATTTGTGGCTAAAGCCATGTGTACTCTTTGGTTGGTGGTTTAGTCCCTGAGAGCTCTGGGATGTCTGGTCAGTTGATATTGTTGTTCTTCCTATGGGGTTGCAAATTCCTTCAGCTCCTTCAGTCCTTTCTCTAACTCCCCCATTGGGGACCCCATGCACAGTCCAATGGTTGGCTGTGAGCATCTGCGCCTATATATTTTTCAGGCTCTGGAAGAGCCCTCTCAGGAGACAGCTATATCAGGCTCCAGTCAGCAAGCACTGCTTGGCATCCGCAATAGTGTCTGGGTTTGGTGTCTGTAGATGGGATGGATCCCCAGGTGGGGCAGTCACTAGATGGCCTTTCCTTCAGTCTCTGCTCCACATGCAGGTAGGATTTGCTGAAGGAGGCAGAGGCAGGAGGATCATAAGTTCCAGGCCAACCTGGGTTAAATTTGGACATTTTAATTAGAAGATTTCTTTCTTTCTCCATTTTTTATTTATGTCATTTATTATTATTATTATTATTATTATTATTATTATTATCATTTTTCACTCCATATTTTATTCCCCTCCAATCCACCCTCCGATTGTTCCACAGCCCATACCTCTTCCCCATCCCCTTGTCTCCATGTGGATGTCCCCACCCACCTGACTTGTAAATTCCCTGGGGCCTCCAGTCTCTTGAGGGTTAGGTGCATCATCTCTGAATGAACACAGACCCAGAAGGCCCCTACTGTATGTGTGTTAATGGCCTCATATCAGCTGCTGTATGCTCTCTGTTTGGTGGTCCAGTGTTTGAGAGATCTTGGGGGTCCAGATTAATTGAGACTGCTTGTCCTCCTACAGGATCACCCTCTTCCTCAGCTTCTTTCAGCCTTCCCTAATTCAACAACGGGGGCCAGGTGCTTTGGTCCATTGGTTGGATGCAAATATCTGCATCTGACTCTTTCAGCTGCTTGTTGGGTCTTTCAGAGGGCAATCATAATAGATTCCTTTTTGTGAGTGCTCCATAGCCTCAGAAATAGTGTCAAGGCCTTGGGGCCTCCCTTTTAGCTGGATCCCACTTTGGGCCTGTTGCTAGACCTTCTTTTCCTCAGGCCCCTCTCCATTTCCATTCCTGCAGTTCTTTCAGACAGGAACAATTATGGGTCAGAGATGTAACAGTGGGATGGCAACCCTATCCCACACTTGATGTTCTTTCCTGCTGGAGGTGGGCTCCATAAGTCAGTAGTCCAGATAAACTGAGACACTCCAAGCCCTGAATCTCTTTTTTATTCCCAAAGGTATTATTGAGTATTTAGTAAAAGTGTGTAAGACTATGATAGCAGAGAAGATGAATCTCTGCTATCATATGAAGACTATGAATCCTAGAATAAATGTGTTAGAAAAAGCATAATGAGAATACACTTTTTTTTTTGCAAAAGAATCAATCATAAGGGGTTAACTATCTGTTCAACTTATACATATATGTTTTCTGTTGAGTACCTTCCACTGAGAACATCAATCCTGAGGTTCTGGACACTACCTACTGTTAAGAAATCAGTCATACACAGAAGCCCTGTGAAATCTCAAAGTAAAATGGATGGACCTGGAGGGCATCATCCTGAGTGAGGTAACCCAATCACAAAAGAACTCGCACAATATGTACTCACTGATAAGTGGATATTAGCCCAGAAATTTAGAATACCCAAGATATAAGATACAATTTGCTAAACGCATGAAACTCAAGAAGAACGAAGACCAAAGTGTGGACACTTTGCCCCTTCTTAGAGTTGGAAACAATCACCCATGGAAGGAGTTACAGAGACAAAGTTTGGCGCTGAGACAAAAGGATGGACCATCTAGAAACTGTCATATCCGGGGATCCATCCCAAAATCAGCTTCCAAGCGCTGACACCATTGCATACACTAGCAAGATTTTGCTAAAAGGACCCAGATATGGCTGTCTCTTGTGAGACTATGCTGGGGCCTGGCCAACACAGAAGTGGATGCTCACAGTCAGCTATTGGATGGAACACAGGGCCCCCAGTAGAGGAGCTAGGGAAAGTACTCAAGGAGCTGAAGGGATCTGCAATCCTATAGGTGGAAGAACAATATGAACTAACCAGTCCCCCCCTCCCCCCGGAGCTCATGTCTCTAGCTGCATATGAATCAGAAGATGGCCTAGTCGGCCATCAGTGGAAAGAGAGGCCCATTGGTCCTGCAAACTTTATATGCCTCAGTACAGGGGAATGCCAGGGCAAAGAAGTGGGAGTGGGTGGGTAGGGGAGTGGGTGGGGGAGCATGTGGGGGACTTTGGGGATAGCATTGGAAATGTAATTGAAATAAATACCCAATTAAAAATTATGGAGAAAAGAAAAAAAAGAAAAAAGAAATCAGTCATACACAGAAGCCCTGTGAAATCTCAAAGGAAACTGATGAGAAACAATCCTCCCTCACATGGCTTTCCAGGAGCCTTTCACTATGAAGGCAAAGGGGAGCATACCTGTATAAAACATGACTTGACACCTTTTGACACTGACACATCTAACTGGGGGCACTGTCTAGGTGGACCACCCACTGTGATGACAGGGTTCATGAACCTCTGCAACTATGTTTCTCTGTCACTGAAGCATGTGAGTCTGATACAGAAGTGACAGCTGTGGCCCCTGCAAGATCAGCAGTGAAATCTGACAGCATAGGGAAACAGACTGTTTCTGAGCAACCTCTCTCAGGGGCACCCATGGGAGCATACCTCAGTCATGGACAGCAGTCACAGAACCAGATCTGACAACTCTAACGTGGACCTCATCAGATAAAGAAAGCTGTGCTTGTTCTCTTCAGGGACCACCGTGTTCAGGTCCTGAGTCTCCGCTTGAGCCAAGCTTGATAACCCTTCTCTGCCATACATTCAATATAACTGACAATGAAAACAAAAATCAAGAAAAATAAGAATTGCTCTCAAAGACTATTCTGCCAGGAATTCAATAATTGTTCCATCCTTTCTTGATAATCTCCATACAGTCTCATTCTACTGGGGGAAATGATGAGCAAGTACCAGAATGACAAATTAATCCTCACAAAGATGAATATGCTTCTGAAATGACTTGCAACACTTTTTTTTTTTTGAGACAGGGTTTCTCTGTGTATCCCTGGCTGTCCTGGAACTTACTTTGTAGACCAGGCTGGCCTCAAACTCAGAAATAAGCCTGCCTCTGCCTCCCAAGTGCTGGCATTAAAGGCATGCGCCACCACCACCAGGCAGCAACATATTTCTTGATGAAAGAAGTGAAGAATCTACAAAATACAGGGACCGTGCCATGCCATTAGGAAATAGAGTAAGAGCTTCTAAATTTTATATAACCATTTGGAGATTTTAATGCAATCTGATACCAAGAGTCTACACTCAAAATAGGTCTCTAAGGTAGATCTATATCATCATTTGGTTGAAACAAGAAAAACATAATGTTGTCAAAGATTATCCAGGACCCAGTTTGAAGATTATGAAAGTGACACAATATCATGGGCCACAATATTCCTATTGGCAGCCAGCACATATCCTAATGACAGTGGTGTCCATTACTAAGATCAGTCCTATTCTTACTGGGGAAACACTTGACCTAGTATTGGATAGCTCAGGTTTTCTCAAGATGTCATTACTGTAGCCTTTAGACTGTTTTTGGAATCAAGGTACAAGAGTATTCCAGGGTCAATTTCTGATGAAAGGTTTCATGCCCTGGTTAACTTTGAAATTTGAGCCATTCTCCTTTCATAACATGTAGAAAACAATGTAGGTGGAGCAATCATATACTTCCAGGTGTGTTCAATCCACTGGTTCAAAAGTTAGACATTAAAATAGACTAAGAAGGAAAAGAGAGTTTAGAAGTTGGCAGGCTCTCTCCATAAGACTCTCATTTCATAAATTCATTCTTTTTAATAGCTGAGTAGTACTCCATTGTGTAAATGTACCACATTTTCTGTATCCATTCCTCTGTTGAGGGGCATCTGGGTTCTTTCCAGCTTCTGGCTATTACAAATACGGCTGCTATGAACAAGAATGAATTTATGAAATTCCTAGGCAAATGGATGGACCTGGAGGGCATCATCCTGAGTGAGGTAACACAATCACAAAGGAACTCACACAATATGTACTCACTGATAAGTGGATATTAGCCCAAAACTTAGGATACCCAAGAATTAAGATACAATTTGCTAAACACATGAAACTCAAGAAGAATGAAGACTGAAGTGTGGACACTTTGCCCCTCCTTAGATTTGGGAACAAAACACCCATGGAAGGAGTTACAGAGACAAAGTTTTGGAGCTGTGACGAAAGGATGGACCATGTAGAGACTGCCATATCCAGGGATCCACCCCATAATCAGCTTCCAAATGCTGACACCATTGCATACACTAGCAAGATTTTGCTGAAAGGACCCAGCTATATCTGGATATAGCTGTCTCTTGTGAGACTATGCCGGGGCCTAGCAAACACAGAAGTGGATGCTCACAGTCAGCTATTGGATGGATCACAGGGCTCCCAATGGAGGAGCTAGAGAAAGTACCCAAGGAGCTAAAGGGATCTGCAACCCTATAGGTGGAACAACATTATGAACTAACCAGTACCCTGGAGCTCTTGACTCTAGCTGCATATGTATCAAAAGATGGCCTAGTCAGCCATCACTGGAAAGAGAGGCCCATTGGACACGCAAACTTTATATGCCCCAGTACAGGGGAATGCCAGGGCCAAAAAAATGTGAATGGGTGTGTAGGGAAGTGGGGTGGGGAGGGTATGGGGGACTTTTGGGATAGCATTGGAAATGTAATTGAGTAAAATACGTAATAAAAAATATTAAAAAAAATAAAATAACAATGTCATCTAAAAAAAAAAAGACTCTCCTTTCATCCAATCAGCTATGCTGAAGTTGACAGTGTATCAGAGAAGTCCTGATTTCTCTTATTTCACTTATCTAACACTTTACACATGAAAACTCTTTCTCTGTGTTTCCCAATTCTTTACCATTTTACCAACCACACTTAAAACCTTTGTCTTTCACATGTAGGCAACTGAAAGGCGGTTTTATTGACCTCATTCCTTCACTCCCTGCTTTCACTCCCACTCAATATGTATAGCAACAAATTTGCTGGCTTAGAAACCCCAACTGCCTCCTCATTTATTTATATCAAGTTCCCTTTCTCCTAAGCTCATCTTGGGAGCACACGTGAGCAAAGAATCAATCTCATTCTTGAACCAGATGCATCTTTCCAAGGAATGGTCACAACACACCCTATGTTACCAGGAAAGATATAATGGCTCACCACTAGTATGATAATTTAAAAGTAAACCCATAAAGTACCTTTAATCTTTCCTATTGCTACATTTCATGTATTTCTTTCCCCTTTGCTGTAAACTACAAGCTCCCTAACCCTTCAGCAACAGCTCCTATAATTCAGTGATGACACTCATAAATCTTAAGACCATGAAGGGTGAATTTTGATGATGTAACTTTCAAGTTCATGAAGAAGATACAAGTTTTTGCCTGCCTTTTACCCATGCCCCTTTCAGACAGCCCTGAACCTTATCTAATCATCATGGATTCATTCTACCTGCTCTGGAACACCAGCTAAATGAACACAAACTAAAGACTGTTTAGGATTGTTGTGGCTTGGATTTAGATCCCATCATAACATTGCTTATATATGTTCCAGGCATATAATTGTATTCCTTATAAAGAACTGTTGTCTCCTTTTATAACTTTTTATTCTATCATCCACAAATGTCCTCTCATAAGCAGAATCTGCAACTCATTTATTGTACTGACTTCTATAATATGCCATAAAGGGGTTGATATCTATTTTATTCTCAAAAAATATTATATCACTTACATGAGATAGTGGCCCAAGTTCTACTCTTGGCTCCCAACCCTACTCTAACCCAAAGATTTCAGCTGAAAGAACTGATGCATTCTGGGTTGTATGGTTAACTGAAACCATGCCTTCATGACTGATATTTTAAGGAGATGAATATTTGGGGTTAGAGTGAAAAGAGAAAGGTATGGCACTGTCTGCAATAATTCATTATACTCTAGGAAGATTGACAACAAAGCCTTGGTACCTAATGCACTGAAATTCTACCTCTGACATGACCTTGTATCTGGGATAGGTTGTCATGCCCTCCATTCTGTGGATTTTTATGGTCACAAAATCAAACTGAAATGTCAAAAATACTATTTGTCCTTGAATAATAATGAACTGTGATGAAAGTGGAAGAATTCAAAGTCTGAACGCCACTCAAGCATAGACTCAGAAGTATAATGCATTCAATTTGCCCTTTGAGTTTGTCTATAAAGAAACTCTAAGAGATTCTAAATGGTATTTATAGCAATAGCTAGAATCTGGTATTTTAAGCTTACTAAGTCTTAGGAATATAAGCTGATATTATATGGTTGGAAACTGGGAAAATTACAAAAATATTTCTATGAAATTGTCTATAGTAACATCATATGTTTTCTTGGGAGATCACATACCTTGTCTCCAAGGTAAAGTTAGGACATGACATGTCTATGAGTTTAGTGTCAAGATCCCTAAGTCTCAGACATGGGTGATAATGATGACTACAACTCTTATTCTGACAGTTCATTCTCTCATTCACCAGCCATTCAGTAGAGCAGCCAATTACCCACCAATGACTCAAGAGGAAAGTTTTGGAGTGGATAGAATGACAGGAGGCTTCTACTTAATATCTGTTGATGATGTTCAACAGTGTTGTCTAAACTGCATAGATTACTCTGTTTATCATTACCCAATTTGCCCAGTAAAAGGATAGGCTCCTAATAATAGCATCAAATGAAAGAATGTATACAGCTCTTCACCTTTCCTTCTAAATACTCACTGAGACCAGAATATTTTTCTTCTGTGCTCTTAACTTTTTTATCCCTGAAGTATTACAGTAATGCATTCTTATCTGTTGGAACTAAAAGAGGAACTACAGGGAAAAAAAAAGAAAATTTGAGAATATTTTACTAAAATTTCAAGCCTGTTCTAGATTAAGCCCAAATAACAAGATACTGAAGAAAGAATTCAAGGATAAGGTCATGGGATCATTTTGAGAAATTACAAGTGAATATTATCTGATTTTGCAACATGGAAGGACTTTCTAAGGTCATGTTTCTCCACCTTGGCTGCACCATGGAGTCACATGGGAGAGTGTGAAAGTTGTTGATGGCCATGTTGGACACCTGAGTAATTATAGCAGAATATCCGTGGGGAGGAAGAAGGAGCCAAACAGCAGTGGTTAACAGAGTTCCCCAGGGATTCCTATGTGTAGCCAATGCACACATACTGAGCATAGTGATTGTTCTCAATGCAGAAGAAAAATAAAAAAGAAATAATAATAAAGAAGACAGAGCCCAATGATATCACTATGTACAAACCTGCAAGTCTTAATCAATATAAAAAAATAAGAACAAGGGAAAAGCTTGCTAATACATATAAAAATAATCTATCATGGATAAACAATTTTTATATGTTCATAAGATATTGTTAGCATTGACCTTTTAAAATTTTTTTCTAGATGCTGACATTTTCTCATTATGCTCACTTTGATATCAAAGTTATTCACAACCACCAGTATTTTGCAGAAGATTCAGTGGAGAAGTATCTTGTAACACCTTCTTTTTTTTTTCTACTGTTTAACTTTACTGTAATATAAAGTTACTTGTAACACCAATCTACAAACCAAAACCACACCCATGTCAGCAGCTCACAAAGTCCTATAACTACAGAACTGTCAATAAGGCTCCTAACATAATATTGTCTTTTCTTTAATCTACTTGAATGCACTTGAATGTCTAAAAGGACAGCACAGTAATATATTTGAGTGTCAATATATACCTAATAATTTTTGTCCTGGGGCTTTGTTTGTATATAATACAACTGAGCTCTATATCCAATTCCTATTTTTGAGCCAAAATTCTTGCTTAGTTAACCAAGCTTGTCTGAAACTTTCGATCTTCCTTCCCCAGCCCACTGATTAGTTGTTATGGCTGGTGTGTACCACCATATCCAGCGTTTGAGACCAAAGTTTGAGTACAAACACAGTCATGTTTTCAACACATACTGAGGGTTCAAATTTTTACCATGCTGTTATTCTAAGGTAGAGACAGGTCATAGACATTGCTTTCTGTATGTTCATAAACATGGATAAATATTTCAGCTTTCCTCAATTTCAAATAAAACATCAAGCTGGAAATTCTAATATTTTAGTAATTTTCAACTTTTATGATATGTTGTCTAGAAAAAAAATTTTATAAGCTGTAGTATATCACAGTGTGTCACACTGTATACCCTTTTGCCCAGTTTTACTTGCAAATGTTCATTGCAATGAGTCATCCATTGGTCTGTTTCAAGTCCTCTGGCTTCTGCTACACTATCAAAACTGGATTCTCACTGGAACTTCTCCCTGATATCCTGTTGCTGTCCTGTGTCATGGAGATCCTGCAGCTTTAGATCTGAACAATTGGCCCCTTCACGTGCTCCAGCAGTTCACAGATGAATTAGCTGTTCAGGTGTGTCAACTCATAGTCCTGGATCTGGACCTGGGTGGTAGCTGAGTTGGTCATCCCACCAGCTCTTCTACACCCACACCACCAGGGTGAGCTCTCCAGCACTGCTCCAGCTAGCTCCAGCAACCCAATGTTGCAAACAGAAAACTACCCCCCTAATACCTTTTTGGAAAATAAGAGGTTAAACAGAGCAAATCTTAATTCTTTATGGTAACATTGAATGACACAGATCAGAAGAGTCTATTAACTGGACAAATTGCATCTAAACTCTGAATAAGACCATGCTTCAGATCATAAATTATATTCTGGATGGGTGGCTCACAGTTACAAGCACACACTGGTCAGACAGAGAACCCATGTTCAGATCCTAGCACCCAAGGAAGATGGCTCACAATTCTCTGTGACTCCATCTCTAGGAGATGTAGTGTACTCTTCTGGTCTCTGTGAGCATTGTGTTCATTCATGCACCCAAACTCAAACAAGCACACACATACACATAAGAGCAATAGAAACAAAATCATTTTAAAAAAAACATAAATAAACATAAATAAATAAAAAAACATAATTAATGACAAGTTTACCATATCACTTGCAATCTTTACTTGAATCTTTCAACTGACCCAATGGTCTAGTAGATTCCCATGGCCAAATATACTGCATATTATGAGGTAAGTATTAAGTGAATGTTTGAAGAATAAATAAAGGCACATAAAGAATATAAAGAAAGCTACAGTAGCAAACCATTTTATCCATAATATTACATCATGTGGGGACAGAGAATCCCAAACTCCGTAAATTAAGTATTCAGTGATTCAACTTTTTAGCATAATAATAGCCAGCAATCAAAAAAAAAAAACACCTAAGAACAGTGCTCCTGGCATGTTATCAAAACCTAAGGTTTAATGCAATAATATCCTCAGTATTTAAAATGAATATCCCTCATATTCCAGAACTCACATCAGATCATGCTACTAAACAACTACTGTCATGGAGACAGAGATAGAAACAATGCTGGTCCCAAGGCTCTGGTCTCAGTATTCATGTATGCCATTTATTTGTTACTTCATCTTAAGCCCTTATTACTATTATTATTACTATTACTACTACTACTACTACTATTATTATTATTATTATTATTATTATTAGCTGAGAACAGGTTATAAACTCTAGTATGCAGAGACCAGACAAGGAACCTAAGAGATAGTCATAGGCAATAGGACATTGGAGGAACTTTTGTAAACTTAAGTCTTCAAACCCTACTTTAAAATGGTCTACCTGATATAGCTCTAACAATCAAGTGACCAGGCCCTTACATTATTTTTAAATAGTTTAGAGTTTAGTTTTACCTAAGAAATAGAGACTTTTTAAATTATAATAATTCATTTTGCATTTTTAAAATATGACATGCATGTTACTCCATAGTTCAGAAGTTGTCTATTGGCTATCAGGCTATGGGCTCTTGTCTTAATGCCTCACTATTTTTTTCCTATTTAACTGTCAAAAGAGTCTAATCACATGCAGAATTTTATGCCAAGGGTCAGAAATAATGTAATGAAAAGCACTTTACAAATCACAGTGCATCAAAGTAAGAGGTCATTAGTATCACCATCATCATTATAATCACTCTACCACAGTGCCAAAGTGTTTTCCCAAGTGAAGAAGAAAGAAAGAAAGATCTTTTCATTTTCGAATCCGTGTGCTCGCTGACAGTCGAGGAGGCCATGTGCACTTTATCATCTTTCTTTCAGATGAGAAGTGAATAAATGATGAGCCAGGGGGCCAGAACATTCCATTACATGTGAATCAGTGCTGCTCTTTCCCAGAGTAGTCTCAAGTACAGTGAAGTATGTGTGAGGCTCAAAACACAAACAGAATGCAAAGAAAAAAAAATGGAGGTGAAGCTGGAGACATTAAGCACTTGTTTCTATGGATACAGCCAGATTTTCTTGTGATGTTATTCACAGAGATAACTTTAATAATACACATATAACCCCTCGGATGCCTCCTGGTCACCATTTGATATGTAATGTGCCAGAGAGTAACATGACTTTTCTTTATTCATTCTGTCAAGTTATCTGAATAATTCAACTCCCTTCCAGACAAGTTCCTAGAATGGTAAAAGATGCAGAAACTGAGGAAAGATTCCTTATTCTGACATCTTCATTTCTTACCATACCCTGTGGTGGATACTATTCAGTGTTACTTCAGCAGGAACTGAAATAACCCAGGAGTCAAGCCTTTATATAAATTATTTCGAAAGGTTTAAGGTGTGTCTTCGACATTTAGATGGGCTGTCAAAGACTGCAATCATTGGACTGAGGTCAGGGACCCCTATGGAAGAATTAGCAGAAGGAATGAAGGAGCTGAAGAGGATAGCAACCCTATAGGAAGACCAACAGTGCCAACTAACCTGGACCCCGGGAGCTCCCAGAGACTGAGCCACTGACCAAAGAGAATACACAGGTTGGTGTGAGGTTCTGGCACATATGTACCAGAGGACTGCCTTGTCTGGCTTCAGAGCAAGAGGATGCACCTAATCCTGAAGAGACGTGATGCCCCAGGGAAGGGGAATGCTGCCTTAGTCAGGGTTTCTATTCCTGCACAAACATCATGACCAAGAAGCAGTTGGGGAGGAAAGGGTTTATTCAGCTTACACTTTCCACATTGCTGTTCATCACCAAGGAAGTCAGGACTGGAACTCAAGCAGGTCAGGAAGCAGGAGCTGAAGCAGAGGCCATGGAAGAATGCTTCTTACTGGCTTGCTTCCCCTGGCTTGCTCAGCCTGCTCTCTTATAGAACCCAGGACTACCAGCCGAGGGATGGTATCACCCATAAGGGCCCCTCCCCCTTGACCACTAATTGAGAAAATGCCTTACAGCTGGATCTCATGGAGGCATTTCCTCAACTGAAACTCCTTTCTCTGTGATAACTCCAGCCTGTGTCAAGTTGACACACAAAACCAGCTAGTACATATGCCTAGGGGCTAAGGGGCAGCACCCTCTCAGAGGCAAAGGGAAGGGGGGATAGGGTGAAGAACTCTTCCAGGGGAACTGGGAGGGGCAGCATTTGGAATGTAAAGTAATTCATTTTTTAAAAAGAAGGGGAAAGCACATCCCAGCATCCAAAACAGCATCTGAGTTTGGTGGCCATATGTGGGATGGATCCTCAGTAAAAAGCTTTCTAATATAGAGATAGAGATGTAAATGATACGAGCTTTGATATGCTAATAGGTTCCATGGCTGACCATATATCCCATCTGCTAGAGGTAAGGGAAATGATAGTCCCTTTTGGCAGATGGGAGTCAATTAACGAAGTGTCTGAGGAGTATTGGCTCCCCTCTCTCTTTCTCAGATAGATAGATGATAGAAAGAAAGGAAGAAAGAAAGAAAGAAAGAAAGAAAGAAAGAAAGAAAGAAAGAAAGAAAGAAAGAAAGAAAGAAAAAAAGGAAGGGAGAGAGGGAGAGAGAGAGAGAGAGAGAGAGAGAGAGAGAGAAAGAGAGAGAGAGAGAAAGAAAGAGAGAGAAAGAAAGAAAGAAAGAAAGAAAGAAAGAAAGAAAGAAAGAAAGAAAGAAGGAAAGAAAGAAGGAAAGAATAGCTGAATTATAAGAAGGGAAAATAACTATGTCAATTATGAGCTAGAGGGGGTTTAGGATTAAGGAGGTGACAAGGGTTAGGATTCATAGACTTTGAAATGTATCAACAGATACTTGTGACACTGAGGGAGGCCAGCGTGATCTTTGATATAGTGATAGACTCCAAAGGTGGCTTATGTCTCTTTTCCTAGAGGTAAGGGAAATGACTCTTTTTGACAGTTGGGAGACAGTCTCACAAGTTCCTGGAAAAGGGTGGCTTCCTATAGTCCTTTCCAGATATATGAACTGCCTTTTGGAGTCTGGGACATTGTGTTCCCTTTGGACCCAATGGGAACCAAGAATTTAAACATGTGAATCTACTGTGCACATTCTCCTTCAAACAACTACACTGGAAAACTGTCTCAAAGGCTTGGTGTTCAATAGTCTACATTCCTTTCTTTTATTTTTATTTTTTAAAAAGGAACTTTAATTAACTTCTGTACCCATTTCTTCTAAGATTTAGAGGGTGGCACCCTATTTACTCACTGCTAAACTGTTAGCCAACTAACCATTGGTCTGTTTCCCCACTTAGATACAGGAGGCAACATATAATCTGGAACTGGTGGTTTAAGAGAGAATCAGTACCATAATTCTAATTTCACCTATGCCACTCTAACCATTTCCTTCAAAATGTGTCGTGTATATCATTCAACAAGTAGGTACTATATGTGTGTGTGTGTGTGTGTGTGTGTGTGTGTGTGTGTGTGTGTGTGTGTGTGTGTGTATTTTCAGACCCTACCTCAAAATGCATTGATGTCATCATCATGTCCCATGCCTTCTCAAGCCAAGAACAACTGACCAGAGATTGTGGAAAGCAGACTCTAAGAGAAATAAAGTCTCCATGGCTAATCCCTGGAAAAAGAAAATTAAATTCCCAAGCCTGTGTCCTCTATCATCCTGGATCCATGAAACCAAACTGACAATCCTATCTCCACAAAGAAGATAATCATGAGACTTGACATCTTAACTTGGTGCCCAGAAGATAGTGGTGGGGGAAGAAGGCAGCATGGTGGGGTGATCTGCTGGGACAGAGAATTAGAAATGAGCCCTTGTGGATCTGTCTATGACTGAGAGATCAGCCTCCTTATTTAGCCTCTGCAGGTGGTAATCTTCCTCAGTCTGACCCCAATTTTCCTTTCTGTGTTCAAAGCCTCCTGCTATTTAAGAGTACATGGACACAAAATTTATCACACCTAGTCCTTACATACCTAAGTTATTTACTATGGCACAGCCTCTGGAACAATGTGTGGGTTCTTTAAAGATCAGTTCTTTCTTCCAAGCCCTCATAAACATGTTTAAGGACCTATCAGAATATCCCGGCTCTCTGTTCCTCTTCCCTTACTGATTTTGAAATTTAACCTTCATGCAAAATGTCTTGTGCCAAGTCAATACAAGAGCCATCATTGGCTGCTTTCTTCCTTTTTCAGTTGATCTTGCTTGGGTGAACCACAGTCGATCTTTAAGCCATCACCATGCATGTAGGCCTGTCAGATCCAATATCTAAACTCTTGATGGATTTCATCAGTGGCATACATTACATATGACTCTACAGAGAAGCTTCTAATGTCTTGTCTACAGCCTTTGCCAAATTTGCCACCCTCAGTAAAGCCCTCGGTTTGTATTCATGTAATCCAAGATATTTCCAGGATGAGGCAGGATGTGTATAAACGTGAGCATCTAACAGAGTTAACAGGAAAGACGCAGAATCTTTGCTCATATTGACAGATACGGGGCTGCAATCCTGACTTGATCACAAAAGGACCTCTTTTCATCTAAAGAAGTAATGATCAGCTGGGCTAATTAGTCAATCAAACCAGAAGACATTTTATGTATAAACTCTGAAAGTAATTTTAAAAGTCTGAGGCATAAAAAGGGTCTGGATTCCAGATGGTATATTCTGGAGGTGACCTCAGTCACAGACTAAAAACAGTTTGTATCCTTCGTGTATGTTAATATTTCTTTAGCATTTGGTCCTGCTGTCTTAAAGTTAGTACACAGTGGGAGTTTGCTGCATGGATATTCGGTAGCATTCTTGACAGGAGAAAGACAGTAAGTGGGCATGAGGAAGAAGTTATGGAAGCATATCCCTTAAAATTAGCTTGCAACCCCTTTCATCTTTTTCCTCTGATGACTATGTCAAGGTTTACAGCCTCACTAAGGCTTTGTTGTTAGTGAGCTTTACAGTGGCCCAGCCCTAGCCTTTGAATGAATGTGTAAGCCTCGTTTTTTTTTTCTATCTGTTTCTCAGAAAGCAACCTTCTAATACACATTCCTTAACCTTGTCCATTGACACAGAGTAGCCAACAGAGCTTCCTCTCCAAACTAACTCAGTTGAGAGGGAATGAATTCCTGGAGAAACACTGAGACTTGGTGTATGACAACAGAGAATGCAAGGATCCCAGGGCTCCCCTGTGCAGAAGCAGTGTAACTAGACGAAGAAATCTGGACCTCAGTACCAAAGTATTAGAAATATGGTCCAGGCTTTTCAGAGTGGGGTCTATCATTTCATCTAAAAACATAATCAGCATGTTCTCTCCAGATTATAGAGAGGAACAAGAAAGAAAATGGAGATGTTAGAAATCCCATAGTAAGCAATGATAGCAGTTGACTGGTGATAAAATAAGGAAATAGACCTGAGAGATGGGAAACAGAGTCAACAAATTTGCCATAGAGTAGGGTTGGAGAAAGGAAAAAGGTCTGAGGCTTGAGTACATAAACTTGTTTTGTTTTGTTTTCTTTTCTTTTCTATTTTTTCAGTATCTGTGTAACCCAGGCAGGACTGAAACTTACTATGTAGAGAGGAAGACCTTGAACTTCTGATCTTCTAGCCTCTCCCTGCAGAGTGCTGAGATTACAGATATGCACAACAATGCTTGGTTTATGTAGTTCTAAGGATCGAGCCTAGGTCTTTGTGCAAGGTCAGTCAGTAGTACACCAATTGAATGGAAAACTCCATCCCACCCCACAGCAGCCTCTGCATTTGCTTTTCAATAAGATTGGACTTGAGGATGGTACGAAGCAGACAGCATAAAAATATCCAATACTACTTGAAATCTTAGCTACTTTTGTGACTAGCATTGCATATATTACTTGTTATTTATTAAGTGTCATGAAAGAAATACTTCAACAAGAGCAGAATTATTAGCCCACTAGTCTTCACAGTCAGTCAGTTCATAATAATGGCTTCATAGCCAAGCTAGAAATAAACTGGAACATTACATATTCCTGGAAACTTCTAGAGTCATGCTTGTCTTTGTCTCCATTGAGTATGTTTCAGACACTCACAAAGGATAAAAGAAAAGAAAGCCTGCATTTCCTTCTCTTCTTGTGGCTCTGTCTTTATATCATTAGCAACATTTAGACAGAGGGCATAGAAATATTTAGGTGGGAAATGGGAGAAAGCTCCTCAATCGTCAAGACAAAGCTAGACAGAGGGAGGCTCTGGATTATAAAAAAAGGTCAGTTCCCTCAGTCTGGGGCAGAAAAGTCTACTTTTGTGTAGATATCAAAAGGTCTTTAGATTCAGCTAGACCTAGCTTTTTTCAGAGGGTGTACTATTTCTAAACCAAGCCTTTCAGAAGGCATATTGTCTTCCAAGGTGCTGAAAAAAATAGATGTGTTAGGATGTGGCAAAACCTAGAGTTTGGGATATAGTTTGTGTTGTTCCCTTGAACAAGTGGATTCAGCCAGGGAATATCTCTTTTTCTTCAGGCCAGTATGTCTATAATTTAGTCAATAGAAACAACCACTTCTGCTAATGGATCAAGCCAAAGCAAGAAATTATGCTCTTAATCCTTAGGCCATTCCATTTGGCTCTATAACTGAAAGCTCACTTATAAGGAAAAGATCTGCCTGGGATGATATTAAGAGTTCTTGCAGTTAGCTCTGTGGTATATTAGACTAAGATAGAAACATAAACCATCTTGCTGACACATTTTAAATGTATATCTCCAGCCTTCTTGGTTGTGCATACAAGAACCAAGCATGCATGTACACATGCATATCACAAACACACTCCTTGTTTTCAGGAATGAAGGGGTGTGTTTCATACCAGTACATGCGATTAGACTCAGTTTGTCTTTGGAGAAGATTGACAGTTAGGTGGGAAAGTACAGTGACAAAATCGGACTGCTTATCATCTGACTCAATATAATGTGACTTACATCACTTTCCACACAAACCTATTTTTAATCCTGGCTTGAAAAAGAGAGGGAGAGCGAAGTGTGTGTGTGTGTGTGTGTGTGTGGAGGTGGTGCTCCTGTAGCCAGGAGAGATGTTTGTGGTTAACATGAATTCTTTAATAATTGCTAATTTCAGAGTTGTGATCATAGATTGATATTTTTATAATTATAGCATAGCATTATTGAGTCTTCAAATGGGGAATTTGAGGACTTAATTATAGGGTGAGTTGTTTGTTTTTATATCCTTTCCTACATTATTTGGAGTTGAAAGTTTCCACCTAGATATCCAGCTTGGAAAAAAAAATACAAAGATTTGATGCTATTTGGAGCCCTGCAATATTAACTGGCAGGCACATTTTTCAACACATTGGTGCAGAGATACTCCTGGGATGAGTTCCAGCTGAAGTTTTGTGGTTTGCTGTAAAAATGTGACCTCTTTGAACCTCCTTTTTAACCTTCTCCTAATTTGGTGATGGTAACAGTGCCAGGTATGCATCTGACCTGCTGTCAAAGCATTAAAGTCAGAGGTAGCGCATAGCACATCCGTCCTGGAGACAGCCACTTCTGCCTAGTGAACATAGTACCCTACCCCAGGTCAAATGGCAATTTCTAAGGAATTCCTGCTGGTAAAGACTTTTTGAAGTATACTGTTACTTGGTGAGGTTATGGTCCTAATTCAGTTTCTGATATGTAAATCAATAATGATAGCCATCATTCGTGAAGTCTTGTATTCATTGCTATGGGTAAGCAGAAATTGCTTGCTAGGAGCACAATAAGAACATTCAAAGCCTGTAATAATAATGTACTCAGAATCTGAAACTTAAACAATGTCAGAAGACTCTTCAACCATAACAGAAAAGGCACTCATGGAAATCCGTGCTGACCCTACCCCTAGGCACTAGTAGTTTATACGTTCTTTTCTTTAAAGGGAAGTGGGGGTCAGGGTACAAGGGGGTAAAAAATCAGCTTGGTGATTGATTATTCAACATACAAAGCTTAAACGGGACACCATCATTATAAGGCTCAGCTACTCCAAAGACATGACGGCATACCTCTCAGTTCAGGTACCAAAAATATTTCCTTTTCCTTTCTAGAGTATCACTTAACATCATAAGAACAGAGATCTAACCATGCCCTTATACCCAGAAAAAAATAAAATAAAATAAAGCCTCAGCTTAAAACAAGTGGGAGGGAAGGGAGGCTGACTTTGGATCATTTTAAAATAAAATAAAAGTCATTGCTGCATCCATTTTCAAATACATCATGCAGACGTTACCCTTCAATAACCATCTGAGCTGTCTATGAACTTCCAATTTGTTTGTCTGAGGCAGCAGCCTCTCTGTTACTGCAGAGATGTGAGGATTGGTGGTTATTTATAGGTTCCTTAATACCTATTTGGCAGGACCTGAGCAGTGTTTCTAGAACTCAGGGAAACTGGCCAGACTCCTGATCTGTAAACAAGGAGGCTGGTGGCAGAGGGAAAAGGATTGATTTACATCAAAGAGGAAAAAGAGTGATTTACATCTCATTAGAGTTCTATAAGAAGGAGTCCTCGGAGCTGGCTCTGTGAGGAATGCTGTGCTCTGTTGTTTGCTTCCTGGAAGAACATTTCAACTCAATTCTAACACAGGGTCCAAAGACAGGCTCACCTCCAAACTGCTGAGATAATGAATACCGAGGACCTTGGAGGTTTGAGACAATACAGTCCCATCCATCATTCTGCAGAAGAAAGAGCAAGGCAGAGACAGGAGTGTGGTCACAGGGCAAGGAGGATGAACAAAATGTGATACCAGGTTCAAAGGAGAAGAATATTCCAGCAGGAGGAATTTGGAGGAAGGGCACAGTGGACTCTCTCCCTTGCTTCAGCCAAGCATTTCTGCAGTGTGCACAGGTCAGCAACCTCCCAGGCTTGGCAGGGTTGGCTCTGTATTGAGTCTCACATCTACTTTTTCCCCTGCCACATTCTCTTGTAATTGCACACAGTCTTACCTGATCATTCTGACTCACCTTTTTTTGGGGGTGAAAACAACGGAAACATAATTTCCTTCAGAGGCATACAGTTAGCCAATTGAAAGAAGGGCAAGTGGCTTTTTCTAAATATCAAAGGAACAGTTTTACCTCAAATGATCACACAGCCCAGCATACTGACACATATTTGAATGTGAAGGGAAAACAGGAATGAGTAAATACAGGACAAGATGAAATTTAAGAGAGCCATTATTTTGTGTGATGCTTTGAGACACATCTTTATCAGGGAAGGCCTTGCGGTGCTTGCTGGGAGTGCATGCTGCTTAATGAATCACAGCAACAATCAAGACACAGAGAGAGACGAGACCCACAGTGAGGCCAGATTGTAAGCCCCAGGGCCAACCTCTCAGACACCTAGTTTCTCCATCTAGGTCTCAGTTCCTAAAAGGTCCACAATTTTCCCAAACAACTCCTCGGCCTGGCTACCAAGTATTCAAACATGTGATCCTGGGATGGACATCTCACTTTCAAGCAGCAATATGTATCCAAAATTATAGCTTGTCTTTTAAGGCTCCCTGGCAGGGAAATGATTCTGTGAAGAATGGAGCTGATGGGAGTCTACTGGGTCCTATAGGTCATTTTAATGCAAACACTCAAGTCTACTCAACTTAACAGTCAACTGTAAGATTATGGGAAAAAGCAAGTCTTGTGCAGTTTAGAATCTGAGTGTCCTTTGAGATCAACTGTACTAATATGTTGACATGTAGTCTCAGTGAGCCCTTTCCATTAAACAACAGCCTGAGGATGTAAAAGTACGTATCGTCATGTATGGTTCCATTCTATCTGTAAAATGGAACAAGGGAATTCTTCACATATTAGACATGCTCTCGATTTAGGACTTTTGGCACACTATATTGTTACCTGCTGGGATAACACTCCATATCTACACCACTGCCAAGATTCCCCTCTTCAATAAAGGGCTGATCTCTACAAAACAGTGAAAAGCATTCCTGTTTGTGCCAGAGACTACTTATCCTCCTTTGAATTCCACAGCGTTTGATACACATTATATATTTACAATATACATACCTTAAATTGTGTGTTATGTGTTCACGTTAGTATGAAGTGAATGCAGGTGTACGTACCCTTGTATGGGTATGAGGGTAAAAAGACAATAAGGAGGGCTTGACTTTGCCTCCGACCTCATTTGAGAGAGGGTTCTTTAGTTACTACATCAAGCTTCCGGTCCACAAGCTTCTGATTCCGAGGCATTCCCTGCCTCTGCTTTGTCATCTCACTATAGGAACACAGGGATTGAGTTGTGCGCTACTGTGGATAGCGTTATGTGGGTTCTGGGTACCTGAGCACAAGTCCTCAGGCTTGAGCAGCAAGCAGTTTACCTCCTGACCATCTCTTTGGTCTCATATATACTTTCGATTTCCGTTCATCTTCACACTGTATGTTATCTAATTTTAAATTTCTCCCTGACAAGCACTTAATAACAAATAGACAAGCCTGATTATCATATTTTTTTAATTAAAATTCTTTGCTTTTCCACAAAATAGGTAATTCTGATTTAGAGATTCAGGTATGAAGATCTTATTTATAGAATAAGATCATATATTTCTGAAACACCACAGAGTAACAGATATTAGGGGTACAGTGGCTTCCTCAGTGCAAATTTTGACAGTCATAGCTACTCTTACCTTAGGCTTCCCAGAGTCCTTTTCCCAGAGCCAGTGCAGCCAAGTTGCCCCATGACCAAAAGATGGAAACAGTTTAACATACTCCTTTTACATGGCTGACTAATCTCATCAAACTGAAGGTTTTAACTCCAGGAGCTAAAACTCCTGAGGCAGCAGGATGCCTCATATGATCAGTGCAGAATGTCAAGTGTATGGTACAAATTCATAACTAGATGTAAAGGATGGTGGGACTAAATCAAGCATCTGAGAGACCAGGCCTTTCACAGACTCTGTGGTCCCCGTAATGCTGTGTTGATAGGTGGTTTTAGAAATATTCATTATACAAAACAGGATAACTGACTCCCCTAAAAGATAAAGTTATTGGGCCTCAGGGGATGACTCAGTCAGTAAAGTGTCATGAGATGAGGGCTGGAGTTCCGCCCATCAGTACCCATGTGTAAATGCAGACAAACAGACTGGTGTGTACCTGTATCCCCAGCACTAGAAGGGAACAGACAGGAAGTTCCCTCAGACTTGCCAACCAGACAGTCTGGTCTTATCAGTGAGCAAGGAGTTAACTAGAGAGATCCTGTCTCAAAAAAAAAATAAAAATAAAAAAAAAAATAAAGTGGAAACATAATTTGAGAAGATACCCTGTGTTGACCT